>NC_058081.1:242014030-242228823 GCF_014858855.1 Bufo gargarizans
CTCGTTTTTTCTCTCTCTATCTCTCTATATCTCTCGTTTTTTTCATCTCCTCTCTCTCTCTCTACTCTCTCTTCTCGTTTTTTTATCTCTATCTCTCTCTCCTCTCTCTCGTTTTTTCTCTCTCCCTTTCTCTCTCTCTCTCTCTCTCTCTCTCTCTCTCCTCTCTCTCGTTTTTTCTCTCTCTCTCTCTCGTGTTTTCTCTCTCTCTCTCTCTCTCTCTCTCTCGTTTTCTCATCTCTCTCGTTATTTGGTCAGTTATTTCATCAGTATTGTGAGCCAAAAACTGGGTGCAGGTTCAAAAACACAGAACAGGTGAATATCTTTCCATTATACCTTTTTTTTCTCTGAGTAGGCTTCACTTCTGCTTTTGGATCACAATAGCTGATGGAAATAACTGACATGTGAACTTGGCCTTAAAGAAACTAAAGGGGTTTTCCAAGTTATATTTATTGTTTACCTATCCTCACAATAGGTCATCAATATCAGACCAGCAGGGGTCCGACACCCGGCACCCCCGCAGATCATCTGTTCGAAGAGGAGGCACGTGCCGTGCCAGCGCCACCTCCTCTTCACTGTTTACCTTCTAGCCGTTGCATCTGCAGCCGTGAGCTGGTGTAATTACACCTAACCTTCCCATTCATTTCAATTGGACGGATCACTCCTATACAGCGATCCGTACCATTGAAATGAATGGGAAGGTTAGGTGTAATTACACCAGCTCACCGCTGCAGATGCAACGGCTAGAAGGTAAACGGTGAAGAGGAGGCGGCGCTGGCACGGCGCGCCCCTTCTTTTCAAACAGCTGATCGGCGGGGGAGTCGGACCCCGCTGGTCTGATATTGATGACCTATTGTGAGGATAGGTAAACAATAAATATAACTTGGACAACCCCTTTAAAATGTGATCATATGATGAGACCAGCGAGATCCAGCCCTGAGAACACTTTAGTCAGTGGAAAAAAAACCAGGCACACAACGATATAAGGGGGAATGGAGAATTTAATTTAATTTATAATCTTATTAATGATGGGACTGAAGTTTTGGTGTAAATTGCAAATCAAAGTCTAGGATAAGTTACATCCATTGACTTTTATTGATTCAGGGGAAGGCGAAAAAACCCCCTGTAGGGGGAAAAATTCCTTCCCGACTCCGCTTAGGGCAGTCAGACGATTTCCCTGGATCAGATATTATGAATCCAGAGGAAGGCGAAAAAACCTCACTGAGCCGCAGCCATCAGCTTGTAATGAGGAAAAATTCCTTCCCGACTCCATGCATGGCAGTCAGATTAGTCCCAGAATCAATGACTAAATAATCTGTCCGCAAGGGGTTGGCCAAATTGTACTTTGAATTAGGTGAATGGCTGAATTGGGGGAGGGCAACCGTGTTGATCCAGAAGAAGGAGAGAAAAAACCCCTTTATGACATCTGCCAATCTGTCCTAATCTAAGGGGAAAAACACTCCTTCCAGACTGCAAATAAAGCAGTGGGAAAATAGTCCCTGGATCAAATGCCCGTACACATCATCCAGTGGGATCAGCTCCAGGATCAGTGTCCTCTGTCGTCAAGATGTCTTCAAGATGTTTTCCTTCAGTCCAATCGCAGGGAGGGCTTCCAGGATCCAGTCTTCCCTTACCTGTTATTGTCTTCATACTGTGGTATAAATGATAGGAAGAATCAATACAGATACCATATAATGTGGTGTAATATACAAAGATTTTGTGCTACATATGAAGATTAGGCATTTAATGCTCATAAAATTTGAGCTTCACATTTGGAGCAGCTTAAATCTCGAATTTATACAACTGTATAGGAACACTGCTTATTTCCATCTATATACCTGGATCTTTTCTTCTGTCCATCCATTGATCTTCTCCAGGGGCTCAGGAGGACATCTTGCTCTGGTGACATTAGAGCCTGGTGGAGGGTTTACCATGGTGTCAAATGATAACCCTCTGAAAATGGCCTGATGTTTCAGTGGCAATCGTCGCTTCTTGGCCGCTGCTGCCTCCATTTTGTTCAGGTTGAATTGTGTGGAACAGCCTTTGAGGTATAGATGGCTACAAGAAAAAGAAATGGATATAACTGAGGATATGGTCATCACAATTGGTACAGACCTGATATGAAGCTTATGCTGGTAGTATTTCCACATGTAATATGATTATCTTATGTACTCATCCCCCACCTATAATAAGATATGATTTTTCTGTAGGAGTATAAAGCATATTAAATGCCAATATTAGGGTAGTGGCCTGCACTCATTACATGGGGTCTGCCTCCAACCAGGTTTCATTCAAGAATTAATTGTTACAAATATAATTATGACTTTACCTTCCAAAATACAGTCAAGGTGCGAACTACTGAAAACACATAAAAGCTCTGTATGCTGACATGCATTACTGGCGTTGGAGTTCAGTGGCCCAATCCCCAAACCACCATGTCCTGTAACAATTGCTACTGCTTGATGGCTCTGCCCCCTCCTTATTACCTGCCAACATGTCCCCCTATCAAGCCCCTGACATTGAGAATCAGACTTTCTGTTTATGTACTTACTACAGGGATGTGTGGTGGTGGCATCTGAAGGGCTTCCACTGAGACCCAGTCAATATGCTGGAAGAAATGATGGCCTCTGATGTTACCATGGACTCCTAAGCGCTTGGCAGGATCTCTCTGGAGGAGCTGAAAATGAGAAATGTAATGATAACTTAGTGACTATAACGACCTTTGAACACAATGACCAATCACATTCCAGATCTTACATTTTCAGGGGAAAGCTGGGAAATGAAATCTCCACTTTTCTCTTGCGCAAGTTTTGGTAAATTTGCCCTAATGTTTATTCTGTCTGAATGCTGGACTTAGGCTGTAGTGTCAGCAATGGGAGATTTTAGAAATCTGTGGCTGCTTGTTACATAAGCTCAGAGGGGTGGACTAAGTATGTAGACTTGTCCTCAGTACATTAACTACCAGATTCTTACTTTAAAGGAAAACTCATATTCCAACTATCCAGTAGGTAAATTATTCCCAAAAATGTTACCATGGGAGAACGACTATAACGTCTGCCTCAGTGCTGGTAAACTGCTCCTTTTTAACTAGGCTCTGGGCCAGGACTCTTGTCATAGATTGTGCTATTACTAAGTCTGTGCTGGATCTGGTCAGGTTTTGGGTCCAGAGGTGACTCCTTAGCATCCTCTGTTGTGTAGACCAGTATTGTAACCTTGTATACTACAGAAGTACTGGTTGTGTATTGTTACCCAGCGAGCAGCACCTCAGAGGGGCGACCCTTGCCGAACACTACAGTGGTGAGTACTAGTGAAGGAGATCATGGTGCACTATGGGGTATTGTAGGGAGAGATGTCTTCTATCACAGGTTGTCATGTAACATTGTATACAGTACAGTAGTGTCATGTAGGAACATACTGACCTTTTTAATGATGTCTTTAGCGCCGGAGCGTGTTGTACACTTACTGGTAATCATTTCTTTTAAGATGACCCCAAATGAATACCAGTCCACTCCGACGCCATACTCCTCCTTAGCCAGCATCTGCCAGGAAGGAGAGAAGATTAGTATACAGCTCTTACCCACATTGTAGGTGCTAAGGTTTCTGCCATTGCCAACATATCATAGAATGGAGTCACTCAAGGTGTTTAGCTGAATGATGACAAGATGTTCTGCCTCCATCCAGCAGCAGATAAACTGCAACCACAAAGTCATCTTTTGTAGACTCGCTGTAACCAAGTGTTACATGGGGCTTCATTCATTTGAATGAGCATATTCTAATATTAGGTTTCTCCACAAGCACCCACTGCAGTGGAAATGAATGGTCACCCCGAGCTTCCCCTGGCAATACCAGCTGACCCCTGAGATCAGTAGATGGCATGAAGGTAATTAACCACCTCCGGACCGCCTAACGCACATGTGCGTTCCGGAGGTGGCAGGCTGGCGCACAGTCACGCATATATGCGTCATCTCGCGAGACGCGAGATTTCCTGTGAACGCGCGCACACAGGCGCGCGCGCTCACAGGAACGGAAGGTAAGCGAGTGGATCTCCAGCATGCCAGCGGCGATCCGAATTTTTTAACCCCTAACAGGTATATTAGACGCTGTTTTCATAACAGCGTCTAATATACCTCCTACCTGGTCCTCTGGTGGTCCCTTTTGTTAGGATCGACCACCAGAGGACTCAGGTAGGTCAGTACAGTCGCACCAAACCCCCCACTACACTACACCCCCCCCCCCCCGTCACTTATTAACCCATTATAAACCCCTGATCACCCATGATCACCCCATATAAACTCCCTGATCACCCCCCTGTCATTGATCACCGCCCTGTCATTGATCACCCCCCTGTCAGGCTCCGTTCAGACGTCCGTATGATTTTTACGGATCCACGGATACATGGATCGGATCCGCAAAAAGCATACGGACGTCTGAATGGAGCCTTACAGGGGGGTGATCAATGACAGGCGGGTGATCACCCATATACACTCCCTGATCACCCCCTGTCATTGATCACCCCCCTGTCATTGATAACTCCCCTGTAAGGCTCCATTCAGACGTCCGCATGATTTTTACGGATCCATGGATACATGGATCGGATCCGCAAAACACATGCGGACGTCTGAATGGAGCCTTACAGGGGGTGATCAATGACAGGCGGGTGATCACCCATATACACTCCCTGATCACCCCCCTGTCATTGATAACCCCCCTGTAAGGCTCCATTCAGATGTCCGCATGCGTTTTGTGGATCCGATCCATGGATCCGTAAAAAATCATGCGGATGTCTGAATGGAGCCTTACAGGGGGGGTGATCAGTGACAGGGGGGTGATCACCCTGATTACCCTGATCACCCCCTGTCATTGATAACCCCCCTGTAAGGCTCCATTCAGACGTCCGCATGCGTTCTGTGGATCCGATACATGTATCCATGTATCCGTAAAAAATCATGCGGATGTCTGAATGGAGCCTTACAGGGGGGGTGATCAGTGACAGGGGGACCCCCCCCCCCCCCCCCCCCCGGTAAGGCTCCATTCAGACATTTTTTTTGGCACAAGTTAGCGGAAATTTTTTGTTTGTTTTTGTTTTTTCTTACTAAGTCTCATATTCCACTAACTTGTGTCAAAAAATAAAATCTCACATGGACGCACCATACCCCTCACGGAATCCAAATGCGTAAACATTTTTAGACATTTATATTCCAGACTTCTTCTCACGCTTTAGGGCCCCTAAAAAGCCAGGGCAGTATAAATACCCCACATGTGACCCCATTTCGGAAAGAAGACACCCCAAGGTATTCCGTGAGGGGCATATTGAGTCCATGAAAGATTGAAATTTTTGTCCTAAGTTAGCGGAAAGTGAGACTTTGTGAGAAAAAAACAAAAAAAAATCAATATCCGCTAACCTATGCAAAAAAATAAAAAATTCTAGGAACTCGCCATGCCCCTCATTGAATACCTTGGGGTGTCTTCTTTCCAAAGTGGGGTCACATGTGGGGTATTTATACTGCCCTGGCTTTTTAGGGGCCCGAAAGTGTGAGAAGAAGTCTGGGATCCAAATGTCTAAAAATGCCCTCCTAGAAGGAATTTGGGCCCCTTTGCGCATCTAGGCTGCAAAAAAGTGTCACACATCTGGTATCGCCGTACTCAGGAGAAGTTGGGGAATGTGTTTTGGGGTGTCATTTTACATATACCCATGCTGGGTGAGATAAATATCTTGGTCAAATGCCAACTTTGTATAAAAAAATGGGAAAAGTTGTCTTTTGCCAAGATATTTCTCTCACCCAGCATGGGTATATGTAAAATGACACCCCAAAACACATTCCCCAACTTCTCCTGAGTACGGCGATACCAGATGTGTGACACTTTTTTGCTGCCAAGGTGGGCAAAGGGGCACATATTCCAAAGTGCACCTTTTGGATTTCACCGGTCATTTTTTACACATTTTGATTGCAAAGTTCTTCTCACACATTTGGGCCCCTAAATTGCCAGGGCAGTATAACTACGCCACAAGTGACCCCATTTTGGAAAGAAGACACCCCAAGGTATTCCGTGAGGGGCATGGCGAGTTCCTAGAATTTTTTATTTTTTGTCGCAAGTTAGTGGAATATGAGACTTTGTAAGAAAAAAAATAAAAATAAATCATCATCATTTTCCGCTAACTTGTGACAAAAAATAAAAAGTTCTATGAACTCACTATGCCCATCAGCGAATACCTTAGGGTGTCTACTTTCCGAAATGGGGTCATTTGTGGGGGTTTTCTACTGTTTGGGCATTGTAGAACCTCAGGAATCATGACAGGTGCTCAGAAAGTCAGAGCTGTTTCAAAAAGCGGAAATTCACATTTTTGTACCATAGTTTGTAAATGCTATAACTTTTACCCAAACCATTTTTTTTTTTGCCCAAACATTTTTTTTTTATCAAAGACATGTAGAAAAATAAATTTGGCGAAAAATTTATATATGGATGTCGTTTTTTTTGCAAAATTTTACAGCTGAAAGTGAAAAATGTCATTTTTTTGCAAAAAAATCGTTACATTTTGATTGATAACAAAAAAAGTGAAAATGTCAGCAGCAATAAAATACCACCAAATGAAAGCTCCATTAGTGAGAAGAAAAGGAGGTAAAATTCATTTGGGTGGTAAGTTGCATGACCGAGCGATAAACGGTGAAAGTAGTGTAGTGCCGAAGTGTAAAAAGTGCTCTGGTCATGAAGGGGGTTTCACCTAGCGGGGCTGAAGTGGTTAAAGAGGTCATTTCATGGGTCCAGAAAAAGTCAGACTTCCACCAATGTGATGCTCCTGCTTATCCTAAGGATGAATGATCAATATTCTGAACCCCTTCAATACAAATGGATCAGTGAAAATGATGCAAACTCCCCTTTTTCTCACCTCAGGAGCCACGTAGCCTTCTGTTCCAGCATATTCGGTGGCTGTGCGGTCTCCAAGCATGTTCTCAAGTGCGAGACCGAAATCCGTGATCTTAATATGGCCCGTCTCAGCCACCAGGATGTTCTCGGGCTTGAGGTCTCTGTGGATGATGCCCTTAGAATGGAGATATTGGATGCCACACACGAGCTCAGCGGCATAGAATCTGTCAGAAAAGTAAATGAATGAATATAATGCGAGGATAACACAGAAGACTCTTAGACTTTCTTACCAGTCACCAGAATAAGAGACAATAATGTTTCTTATCACTGTCAAATGATGAGGCAGTGTCTTATGGAAAGGGCTGCATGGTGGCTTAAAATCACATGGACTTCTATTCCAGGGTTTTAAAGAGCAACCAGTCCTAGTCATGTTCTAGAATGTGTCGCTTATGGCCTTTAATAACTATTCCCGGAGGGCCCCTTTAATACCTAGGAATATGATTAAGGCTCCTACACATCGGACTGGGGAGATATCAGAAAAAAAGATCACAAAGATGTGATTTCTGGAGGAACGTTTCCTCTCTGTCTTCAAGTCTTCTTTTGGGGGAACAGATCTCATCAGTGTGATGTGCAGGGGGCCGGACACTGGATCTAATATTTCAGGTCATTTTCTAACCGTTTAGCTGAGGTTCTTATTTAACTATACCTTGCACTGGGGATGTCAAGCCGCCCCTTCATCTGTAGGAACTGATCAAAGTCCCCGCAGCTCATGTATTCCAGACCAAGTAGAACAAGCATCTGTAACATAGAAGACACCATTACCAAACCCTCAGAACATCTACACATGAACTATATGGAATCTAGCAGTGGCTTCTGTCATCTTTAATCACCTCAGCCCCCCTAGCTTAAACCCCCTTAAAGGGAACCTGTCACTGGGATTTTGTGTATAGAGCTGAGGACATGGGTTGCTAGATGGCGGCTAGCACATCTGCAATACCAGGTCCCCATAGCTCTGTGTGCTTTTATTGTGTAAAAAAAAACGATTTGATACATATGCAAATGAACCTGAGATGAGTCCTGTATGTGAGAGGAGTCAGGGACAGGACTCATCTCAGGGTAATTTGCATATGTATCAAATCGGTTTTTTTACACAATAAAAGCACACATTGCTATGGGGACTGGGTATTGCGGATGTGCTAGCCGCCATCTAGCAACCCATGTCCTCAGCTCTACACACAAAATCCAGGTGACAGGTTCCCTTTAATGACCAGACCACTTTTTACACTTCAGCACTACACTACTTTCACCGTTTATTGCTCGGTCATACAACTTACCACCCAAATGAATTTTACCTCTTTTTTTTTTTTTTTTTTTTTTTTTTTTTTTATATTAATCGAAATTGACCGAAATTTTCTACAAAAAACGTCATTTTTCACTTTCGGTTGTAAAATTTTTCAATTAAAACTACATTTCTACATAAATTTTTCTCTAAATTTATTGTTCTACATATATTTGATACAAAAAAAATGCAATAAGTGTATATTTATTGGTTTGGGTAAAAGTTATAGCATTTACAAACTATGGTGCAAAAATGTGAATTTCCGCATTTTTGAAGCGGCTCTGACTTTCTGAGCACCTGTCATGATTCCTGAGGTTCTACAATGCCCAGACAGTAGAAAACCCCCACAAATGACCCCATTTCGGAAAGTAGACACCCTAAGGTATTCGCTGATGGGCATAGTGAGTTCATGGAAGTTTTTATTTTTTGTCACAAGTTAGCAGAAAATGTTGTGTGTGTGTGTGTTTTTTTTTTTTTTTTTTTTTTTTTTTTTTTTTTTTTTTCCCTTACAAACTCTCATATTCCACTAACTTGTGACAAAAAATAAAATTTTACGTGAACTAACCATACCCCTCACGGAATAACATGGGGTGTCTTCTTTCCAAAATGGGGTCACATGTGATCACAATCCAAATTCGTAAAAATGCCCTGTGAAATCCTGAAACTACTCATTGGAAATTGGGCCCCTTTGCGCATCTTGGCTGCAAAAAAGTGTCGCCGTACTTGGGAGAAGTAGGGCACGGTGTTTTGGGGTGTATTTTTACATATACCCATGCTGGGTGAGAAAAATATCTCTCTAAAAGACAACTTTTCCCATTTTTTATTTTTTTTTATTTTTTTATACAAAGTTGTCATTTGACAGAGATATTTCTCTCACCCAGCATGGGTATATGTAAAAATACACCCCAAAACACATTGCCCTACTTCTCCCGAGCATGGCGATACCACATGTGTGACACTTTTTTGCAGCTAAGATGCGCAAAGGGGCCCAATTTCCAATGAGTACCTTTTTAGGCTACTTTCACACTTCGTTCAGAGCGGATCCGTCTGAGACGGATCCGCTCATATAATGCAGACGGTGGCTCCGTTCAGTACGGATCCGTCTGCATTATAATGTTAAAAAATTTCTAAGTGTGAAAGTAGCCTCAGACGGATCCGTCCAGACTTTTAATGTAAAGTCAATGGGGGATGGATCAGTTTGAAGATTGAGCCATAGTGTGTCATCTTCAAACGGATCCGTCCCCATTGACTTGCATTGTAAGTCTGGACGGATCTGCATGCCTCCGCACGGCCAGGCGGACACCCGAACGCTGCAAGCAGCGTTCAGGTGTCCGCCTGCTGAGCGGAGCGGAGGCTGAACGCTGCCAGACTGATGCATTCTGAGCGGATCCGCATCCACTCAGAATGCATTAGGGCAGTACGGATGCGTTCGGGTCCGCTTGTGAGCCCCTTCAAATGGAGCTCACAAGCGGACACCCGAACGCTAGTGTGAAAGTAGCCTTAGGAGGGCATTTCTAGGCATTTGGATTCCAGACTTCTTCTCGCGCTTTAGGGCCCCTAAAATGCCAGGGCAGTATAAATACCCCACAAGTGACCCCATTTTGGAAAGAAGACACCTTCAAGGTATTCCGTGAGGGGCATGGTTAGGGGAAAATGATTTTTTTTTTTTTTTTTTTTAATTCTCTCTTACAAAATCATCATCATTTTCCCTAAGTTGTGCCAAAAAAAAAATTATTCTAGGAACTCGCCATGCCCCTCGTGGAATACCTTGGGGTGTCTTCTTTCCAAAATGGGGTCACTTGTGGGGTATTTATACTGCCTTGACATTTTAGGGGCCCTAAAGTGTTTATGGATATGCTGAGATATGTGTGTGTAATATGCTCCTCGAGGAGATTGGTGTACTGTATTTGTACAATGTCATAATCCTAAAAGATAAAAACTAATACCTAAAAAATGAAATAATGCAGCAGAATTGCGGTTTGTTTCTATGGCAGCAGATGTGTCAGCAGATGACACACTGACTAAATCTATTAACCCTCTCTACGCTATTTTCTAATTTTCTGTAATTCAAAACGTCTTATAGTCCACAAATAAAGTAAATTAGAAAATGATATAACCTGCCATCATAGAATAAATAACTTTTATTTGCTCCTTTAAAGAGGATCTTTCACCACTCCTGACATGCCTGAATTGCTAGCAGTCTGCAGTGAAGGTACAGAGGAGTGGTAACCAGTTGAGGGGTGTACCTGCACAGACTCACTCTATCCAATCAGTGCTGCCATTTTCAGACTGGGGGTCCCTGCAGTCCTACCCGACCCCTTTCTTTCAAATGGCTGGTCGCTCTGAGAGGTGCTGCAGTGAAGGGGCCTAAGTTCTCCACCAAGTGCTGCTGCCCCCTTTTCTGCTGATTGGGTTACGAGTGGAGACATTTGACAAAAGTGAAGTGGTCAGAAGTGTACCTTGGTCTGGAATGCAAATTCCGCGTGGACAAGGAAGGGGCTCCCAGATGCCAGCTGTAAGACTCGGTGCTCCACCAACACATCCGCCTCATCGCAGTTGGCAAGCATGGCTCTCTTGCTGCTGATCTTAACAGCATACTTCTGATGGTTAGAAGTATCCTCCGCCAAGACGACCTTACCATAACTTCCCTCCCCGAGCACATGATGGAAAATTAATCTCTTCCTGATGGTATCGGAGAGTGTGCTTCTAGAGCAGGTTGGCCGAACACCGCTGTCCTCGACTAGGGGGAAAATAATAGAAAGACATGTGAAAGGATATTCCCATCTTAGGCTTTTATACCATATTGATTGGCTTGGTTCTTTCTGTTACTCTGATAGACGATAGCTGCCAACAATCCCAAATTTGTATAGCCAAGAACAGAGCTTGGCTATCTCCAGCAGTCCCATAGACTCTGAATGGTGATCGGTGAGGGTCTATACTGTTCTATTTGAAGGGGTATTCCTCTCTGAGACAATGGGGGAATATCGCTAGGATATGTCCCCATTGCCTGATATATGTGGGTCCCACACCTATATTGAGAACGAGCTGGGAAAGTGGTGGCTGGAGGACCCTAGATTTCCCCTGGTTCCAGCCACCACCAAAGGCTGTCCCAATAGAAGTAAATGGGAGCACACCCGTTTGTGCAGCCACTGCTCCTATTCATTTCTATGGGGCTTGGCTATTTTCTACCTCCCCATAGAAATGAATGGGGGGCAGCCGTACTTGTGCAGTGTGCCCTCTGGGACTTTGTCAGCTGCGTTTATGAAATAGGTCGGGGTCCCAGAGGTGGAACCTGCACCTATGAGACAATGGGGGCAGATCCTAGAGATATAACCCATTGTCTCAGATTGGAATACCCCTTTAACAGAATCCAGCACCGTAGATAAATACGGACCTAGACCAGACTCTAAAATATATACTGAAATCAGACCCCTTAATAAATACAGACCCCAGACCAAGTGCCTTAACCCCTATATATATTGTGGGTACTTCTTCTGGTAGACAGGATTAGCGGACGCAGTATAGAGGCAACAACTAATTCTTTGGATCAAACAATTCAGTGTTTTATTTACACTTTAGGCAAGTGCTCAAACAAGAAGTCATATTCAAACAAAAAGTCACCTTGCGTTGTTGGTGGTAATTCACACCATGTGGCAATTCTGCCTCAGAGTCCTTGCTGATAGCAGCACCAACCTGTTTTCACACCAAACAGGTAGCAAGCCTTTATCCAGACACAAGGCTCCCAGATCCTGATTCCTAAGGTCCCTTTCACACGAGCGTGATTTCCGCGCGGGTGCCATGCGTGACGTGAACGCATAGCACCCGCACTGAATCCTGACCCATTCATTTCAATGGGTTTGTGTACATGAGCGTTGTTTTTCACGCATCACTTTTGCGTTGCGTGAAAATCGCAGCATGTTCTATATTCTGCGTTTTTCACGCAGCCCTGGCCCCATAGAAGTGAATGAGACTGCGTGAAAAACGCATTGCATCTGCAAGCAAGTGCGGGTGCGATGCGTTTTTCACTGATGGTTGCTAAGAGATGTTGTTTGTAAACATTCAGTTTTTTATCACGCGCGTGAAAAACGCATCAAAACGCATTGCACCCGCGCGGAAAAAACTGAACAACTAAACGCAATCGCAGACAAAACTGACTGAACTTGCTTGCAAAATAGTGCGAGTTTCACTGAACGCACCCTGAACACATCCGGCCCCAATCTGCAACGCCCGTGTGAAACCAGCCTAACACAGAGACATGGCTTCTGAGCCCAGCTGCCTATTTAAGGACAGCCAGGTGCTGCCAAAACCCAGACCAGCATTTAAAATCTGGTCTGGTATTTGACCTCACCTGGCTGTAAATCAGCCCAGCAGCACATGCTGGGAGGAAAATACCTTTTTTTTTTCAGACCAAACCTCTCACTGTGTCTATATATATATATATATATATATATATATATATATATATATATATATATATATATATATATATATATATATATTATTCTTTGCATCACCATTTTCTGACAGCCACATTTGTCTTTATTATTAGAGCCATGTAAGGGCATATTTTTGTGGTGTATATTATAATAATGATTATTATTATTTTTTTGTACCATGATGATTTTGGCTATTTTTCAGTATTTTAGGGCAGCAACCCCTGACAGGCCTGGGACTTTTTAACCATCCCAGGACCGCTACACGCAGGATTGCGTCCTGGAGGCGGCCCCGTTATTCCTCCTAGACGTGCCGGCGTGTCATCTCACGAGAGGCGAGATTTCCTGTGAACGCGTGCACACAGGAGCGCGCGTTCACAGGAACCGAAGGTAAACCAGTGGATCAACAGCCTGCCAGCGGCGATCATTGTAGATGTGATTTTTAACCCCTGAAAGGTATATTAGACGCTGTTTTGTTAACAGTGTCTGATATACCTGCTACCTGGTCCTTTGGTCGTCCCTTTTGCTTGGATCGACCACCAGAGGACACAGGCAGCTCTGTAATAAGTAGCACTACCCAACACCCCCTTCCCTGTCACTTATTAACCCCTGATCACCCCTCTGTCATTGATCACACCCTGTTAGGCTCCATTCAGACGTCTGTATGTGTTTTGCGGCTCAGTGGATCTGCTGATCTGCAAAACACGGACACCGCGGATCTGCAAAACACGGACACCGGCAATGTGCTTTCAGCATTTTGCGGATCCGCACATTGCCAGAACTATATAGAAAATGCCTTTTCTTGCGGACAAGAATAGGACATGTTCTATAGGCTCTACAAAAAACGCAGTGGTTTGCCCGATCAGGCCTGATCTTGTGCGCACACTTACATTCAGTCCGCCCCACCGCAGTGACAGAATTATTATTTTTTTCCTGATCACTGCAAAAACACTGTAAAATCGCTCTGCCGTTATAAAGATCACTTTTGAGGGGCATGGCAAGTTCATAGAATTCTTTTTTTTGGGCACAAGTTAGCGGAAATTATTTTTATTTTTTTCTCATATTCCACTAACTTGTGACAAAAAATAAAATCTCACATGAAATCGCCATACCCCTCACGGAATCCAAATGCGTAAAAATTTGTAGACATTTATATTCCAGACTTCTTCTCACCTTTTAGGGCCCCTAAAATGCCAGGGCAGTATAAATGCCCCATAAGTGACCCCATTTTGGAAAGAAGACACGCCAAGGTATTCCGTGAGGGGCATGGCGAGTTCCTAGAATATATTATTTTTTAGCAGAAAGTTAGCAGAAAATGTGTTGTTTTTGTTTTGTTTTTGTTTTTTTCCGCAAACTTGTGCCCAAAAAAAAAAAAAAAATATTCTAGGAACTCGCCATGCCCCTCATGGAATACCTTGGGGTGTCTTCTTTCCAAAATGGGGTCACTTGTGGGGTATTTATACTGCCCTGGCATTTTAGGGGCCCTAAAGCGTGAGAAGAAGTCTGGAATCCAAATGCCTAAAAATGCCCTCCTAAAAAGTACTCATTGGAATTTGGGCCCCTTTGCGCACCTAGGCTGCAAAAAAGTGTCACAAATGTGGTATCGCCGTACTCGGGAGAAGTAGCGCAATGTGTTTTGGGGTGTCTTTTTACATATACCCATGCTGGGTGAGAGAAATATCTCTCTAAAAGACTTTTCCCTTTTTTTTTTTTTTTTTTTATACAAAGTTGTCATTTGACAGAGCTATTTCTCTCGCCCAGCATGGGTATATGTAAAAATACACCCCAAAACACATTGCCCTACTTCTCCTGAGTACTGCGATACCACGTGTGACACTTTTTTGCAGCCTAGGTGCGTAAAGGGTCCGGAAGTCCAACGAGTACCTTTTTAGGCTTTACAGGGTTGCTCACAATTTAGCCCCGCCCAAAATGCCAGAACAGTAAACACACCCCACAAATGACCCCATTTCGGAAAGTAGACACCCCAAGGTATTTGCTGAGGGGCATATTGAGTCCATGAAAGATTTAACTTTTTGTCACAAGTTAGCGGAAAGGGAGACTTCTTTTTTTTTTTTTTTCTCACAATTTCCGCTAACTTGTGCCAAAAAAATAAAATAAACTTCTATGAACTCGCCATGCCCCTCATGGAATACCTTGGGGTGTCTTCTTTCCAAAATGGGGTCACATGTGGTGTATTTATACTGCCCTGGCATTTTAGGGGCCCTAAAGCGTGAGAATCCAAATGCCTAAAAATGCCCTCCTAAAAGATACTCATTGGAATTTGGGCCCCTTTGCGCACCTAGGCTGAAAAAAAGTGTCACATGTTGTATCGCCGTACTCAGAAGTAGTAGGGCAATGTGTTTTGGGGTGTATTTTTACATATACCCATTCTGGGTGAGAGAAATATCTCTGTCAAATGACAACTTTGTATTAAAAAAAAAAATGGGAAAAGTCTTTTTGAGAGATATTTCTCTCACCCAGCATCGGTATATGTAAAAAGACACCCCAAAACACATTGCCCTGCTTCTTTTGAGTACGGCGATACCACATGTGTGACACTTTTTTGCAGCCAAGATGCGCAAAGGGGCCCAAATTCCAGAGAGTACTTTCAGGATTTTACAGGGCATTTTTACGCATTTGGATTCCAAACTACTTCTCATGCTTTAGGGGCCCCTAAAATGCCAGGGCAGTATAAATACCCCACAAGTGACCCCATTTTGGAAGAAGACACCCCAAGGTATTCCGTGAGGGGTATGGTGAGTAAATGTAACATTTTATTTTTTGTCACAAGTTAGTGGAATATGAGACTTTGTAAGAAAAAAATAAAAATCATCATTTTCCGCTAATTTGTGACAAAAAATAAAAACTTCCATGAACTCGCTATGCCCATCAGCGAATACCTTAGTTTGTAAACGCTATAACTTTTGCCCAAAGCAATAAATATACACTTATTGCATTTTTTTTTTTTTTTTTTTTTATCAAAGACATGTGGAATTTATATAGAAATGTAGTTTTAATTGAAAAATTTTACAACCGAAAGTGAAAAATTCAGTTTTTTTTTGCAAAAATTTTGATTAATATAAAAAGTTAAAAATGTCAGCAGGGAAGAGCGAGCATCGGACGTCACTGGGCTCGGCGCATGCCCAGTGACGAAGATGAAGCTGCCGCCCTCAGTCTCCTGATGATCGCACAGGCGCAGCCCTCAGTGGGTACTGCGCCTGTGCGAGACTTCGTTCGGCGTGAGGGAGGGGGAGGAGAGGCAGGAGAGGCTGTGGCAGGCTGGGGGCGGCAGTTAGAAAATACAAGGAAGGCGGGCTGGGCACTGAAAGAGGGGCGGTACTGGGCTCACTAGGAAGAAAAAAACGCCCCTCTGGGCACCTTCAGGACGCATTTCCTTATTGATCAAAGTCGTTTTTTAAAGTAACTGCTGGACGGATTTCAAGATTAAACAGCACAGCTTAATCCAGGTAAGCTGTGCTGCATGGCTGCTTTTAAATCGTTTTTTGGCTGAGGGGAGGTGACAGAATCCCTTTAAGGGGGTTTAAGCTAGGGGGGCTGAAGTGGTTAATAAGCCCTGCAATTTTTCCACAGGGGTTCCAATCAGAGGACTTGGGGAACCCCCCTCCCTCTTTCAAACTCCATAGATGCTGCAGTCGCTATTGACAGCAGCATCTGAGGGGTTAAAAGACCGGTATCATAATCATCGCTGTTCCTGTGCACTGTGCTGGCAGGTGTCTACTGTATTATACAATCAGCATCCACCATATATAGACAGTGACCTCAACGTGTGAGCTTGATCCATATAACGCTCTATCACATATGACATACATATAGGTGATTATGCATTAAGGGGATGGATGATAAAAACTGAAGCCTATGTGCCATTTACCTGCTGTTACTCCCATGGAGAATTATGATATATACATTTACAGTATGGCGCCACCTGCTGTTTAAAGTGTAACAATCTGCATCTACTGAGCTAAGTGCTGCTGGTCACAGGTCAGTCTCGGTCCTCATAGCCAGGTCTCTTCACAGTGGTCCTCTCTGTTCACCGCAGGGCAGCTAGAAGAAATAGCTTTCTTCCCTGTGCTCACTGCAGAGGAGCTAAATAAGAAAGGCGTCTTCCATGCAGAAAGCTATTTCTATTGGTTCTTCTGCTGGGAACACAGGATCACTTCGCAGAGACCTGGCTCTGGAGGAGTGAGCATGTCTAATCGGCTCACTGAGCTCAGTAGGTGGACCTGCACATTGCTATACACTGTGAACACCAGGTGGCGCTATACTATGTAAGTAAATGTCATAACTCTAAAATAGAGACATTTTTACAGAATCGGAATGGTAAATGTGCTCTATTCTTATAATGGATAAATGAATATGACATATAATGGTGAACCAACCCATTTCCCCTTCCTGACATATCATATACCTATACACTGTAAGTCAGCAGGGAAGAGCGAGCATCGGACGTCACTGGGCTCGGCGCATGCCCAGTGACGAAGATGAAGCTGCCGCCCTCAGTCTCCTGATGATCGCACAGGCGCAGCCCTCAGTGGGTACTGCGCCTGTGCGAGACTTCGTTCGGCGTGAGGGAGGGGGAGGAGAGGCAGGAGAGGCTGTGGCAGGCTGGGGGCGGCAGTTAGAAAATACAAGGAAGGCGGGCTGGGCACTGAAAGAGGGGCGGTACTGGGCTCACTAGGAAGAAAAAAACGCCCCTCTGGGCACCTTCAGGACGCATTTCCTTATTGATCAAAGTCGTTTTTTAAAGTAACTGCTGGACGGATTTCAAGATTAAACAGCACAGCTTAATCCAGGTAAGCTGTGCTGCATGGCTGCTTTTAAATCGTTTTTTGGCTGAGGGGAGGTGACAGAATCCCTTTAAGGGGGTTTAAGCTAGGGGGGCTGAAGTGGTTAATAAGCCCTGCAATTTTTCCACAGGGGTTCCAATCAGAGGACTTGGGGAACCCCCCTCCCTCTTTCAAACTCCATAGATGCTGCAGTCGCTATTGACAGCAGCATCTGAGGGGTTAAAAGACCGGTATCATAATCATCGCTGTTCCTGTGCACTGTGCTGGCAGGTGTCTACTGTATTATACAATCAGCATCCACCATATATAGACAGTGACCTCAACGTGTGAGCTTGATCCATATAACGCTCTATCACATATGACATACATATAGGTGATTATGCATTAAGGGGATGGATGATAAAAACTGAAGCCTATGTGCCATTTACCTGCTGTTACTCCCATGGAGAATTATGATATATACATTTACAGTATGGCGCCACCTGCTGTTTAAAGTGTAACAATCTGCATCTACTGAGCTAAGTGCTGCTGGTCACAGGTCAGTCTCGGTCCTCATAGCCAGGTCTCTTCACAGTGGTCCTCTCTGTTCACCGCAGGGCAGCTAGAAGAAATAGCTTTCTTCCCTGTGCTCACTGCAGAGGAGCTAAATAAGAAAGGCGTCTTCCATGCAGAAAGCTATTTCTATTGGTTCTTCTGCTGGGAACACAGGATCACTTGGCAGAGACCTGGCTCTGGAGGAGTGAGCATGTCTAATCGGCTCACTGAGCTCAGTAGGTGGACCTGCACATTGCTATACACTGTGAACACCAGGTGGCGCTATACTATGTAAGTAAATGTCATAACTCTAAAATAGAGACATTTTTACAGAATCGGAATGGTAAATGTGCTCTATTCTTATAATGGATAAATGAATATGACATATAATGGTGAACCAACCCATTTCCCCTTCCTGACATATCATATACCTATACACTGTAATGCTGCAGGGCGGTGTATGGAGCAGGCTCCACAGGGGGTGCCAAATGTGCAATAAAAAAAAAATCGCATTTAAAAATATATATTTAAAGAAGCTAAAAAGCCTCTTTCCTTTTTCTTGTATACAGTAATAATTATATAATTGGTGTCACTGTGTCTGTAAACTTCCAACCTAATAAAATATACCACATGATAAATGCTTTACAAACACACAAACAATGCGAGAAGTTTTTTATTTTGTACATGTAATAAAACATAAGGAAAACAATGGATATTTATTAGCGCCATGACTGTGCTGATCCGCGGGATAAAGGTAACATCACTGAGCGCTAAACTTGCAGAGCAGACCCCTGAATACAAACCCTGGAATAAATACACACCCCATAATAACTACAGACCCCAAATCATCTAAATGAATACCGTTTTGTGTCAAAGCTGCTGCACAACATCTTTCATCTCATTACTGGGGGCACTGCCCCACTTATATATTCAGCTCAATATTTGGGATCAGTATTTGGAAGCCAAAACCCAGAGTGGAACCTACACAGAGGGAAAGGGTGATGGAAACCTCTGTATTTCTTATGTATTTCTGGGTTTGACATGTACAAACCAAATATACCTGACAGTGACCTAACTCTACAGAAAGAGGTTCTGCAGCAGCTGAAAGGTGTAATGCACTTCCTATAATACATTATTCAGAATATGAGAAGTCACCTTGGAGGTCAGGGATCTGTAGACATGAGCTCTGCACGGGGCCTTGTACATCTATAGGGACCTAGAGCTCCTGATGACTTCTGATCCCTTACAATTGGGGCACAGCGTCCATGTATCAGAATCACTCCCGTGTATGCGGGGTTGTTACAGTGTTGTACTATACACAATACAGGCTGCGGTCTATGACGGCCTATATTCTCTCCATGCACAGGCTTTGCTGAAAACTCATACAGGACACTATGGGGGGGATTAGAAATAATTCCTATAATAACATTAAATGCTTAAAACGGACCTGTGTACGGCCTAATTCACACTGCACTGCCCTAGCCCAGTGTCTAAATACCCTGAGCAGGCAGAATGGCTTGTTGGCGCTCCCAGGGTACATCCCCGCTAGCACTCCTCCCCCACCCCTAGTACCACCCCAGATATCCCCTTCCTTCTGCTTGTCTCAGGTCTCAGCTCTACAGAACAGATTCATGTAAAGTTATACAATGTGCCCAGGATGTGTAGCTTCTGTATTACTGTATGTGTGCATCTACCTGAGACTCCCTGGTCCTCCTGCTGGTCTTCTCTCTTGATCCGTGACTTCTTTCCATCTTTTGAAGAGATGATGAGTTTTCTCTTCTTGCCGCATTTTGGCTGTTGATTCACATCTTCATCCACTGGAATGATGGGTTGATTAGGAGACATCTTCTCAGAGGAGCTGGATGTTATCCTCTTCTTCCTCTTCTTGCTCCTCTTGGGTGTCTCCTTGTCTTCATCAGCTGAGGTCAGGATGGTACGTTGCTTCTTCCCTCCTTTCCTCCTGATGATAATCTCCTCTTCTTCCTCCATCTTCTTCTGCTCATCAGCCGATGAGTCAGAAATGTGTCTCCTCTTCTTCTGTCCTCTCTTCCTCACAGCAATCTCCTCTTCTTCCTCCATCTTCTTCTGCTCATCAGCCGATGAGTCAGAAATGTGTCTCCTCTTCTTCTGTCCTCTCTTCCTCACAGCAATCTCCTCTGTATCCATCGCAGCGCTTTCCCTGGGGTAAGCAGATATGTCCTCCGTCGCCAGTCAACTCCAACTGCCACTTCTAACTGCCACCAACCATTCAGACACGGGCACCACAGTTGCCCTGGTTACATGGATTGTGATGTGCCCAGTAACTGGCCAATAGCGTTCAGCCATTTGTGCCAGGCTCTTTTTGAACATATCTATTGAAAATACATTTCTTATCTGAAATATAATGGATTTAAGTTTCCATTTTACTTTGAGGTTTAAGGAACATGTTAAAAACTCTTATGAAATAAAATATGCCACAAAGTTGGAGCAATAATTTGCTTTATAAAAATAAGGCACATGTGCCATATTTATAAGAAATTCTGTTGTTATGATCTCTGCATTGTGCCATTCCTCTGTTATTCCTCCTGGAAACTTTTATAAACAAATTGACAACCTATACAGTTCTTACATAGTCTGTTCATAGGGACGAGGGGAATAGTAACAGCAGTTGTCAGGCTGGGGCTACACAACCTATCTGTAGCACTACTGATTTGATTTTAAAGCATTTTAACCTGTTTATGACATAGGGCAGGTATGCCCTGATGTCCTGGTACTTAAAGGGACATAGGGCATACCTGTACGTCCTATGTATTTCTGATCGGCGGGCGGTGATCGGAACTGGGTGCCTGCTCAAATCAGTGCGGGGGGGAGGGCGGTCGTCAATTCAGACCTTCGGATTGTGGCTTATACATGTTACGGGCGGCTGTGCCATCGGGTCCCCATGCGGCTGTAGGGGGGACCCGATAGCATGGAAGGCAGTGCGATGCCTTCCTGTGGCATCGGCGCTGCCTTTCTATGACGAGCCTGTGAAATCCAGCCCCCTAGATCTCACAGTAATAAACGCTGTATTACTCGTACAGCTAATGCATTCCAATACAGAAGTATTGGAATGCATTGTAAAGGGGATTAGGACCCCCCCCCCCCCAAATTTGAAGTCTCAAAGTGGGACAACAAATAAAGCGGATAAAAAAAGTTGAAAAAATAAAGTTTTACCCCATAAAAATTAAGTTTCAAGTAAAAAAAAAAAAAAAAAACTAAAAAATGTAATTTCCCCCAAATAAAGTAAAAAAAAATTGGGAAAATAGACAGACATATTGGGTATCGCTGCGTCCGTATCGACCGGCTCTAAAAAAATAGCACCTTACATAGTACATAAGCCCGAAAAAAGACATTTGTCCATCCAGTTCGGCCTGTTATCCTTTAAGTTGATTCAGAGGAAAGCAAAAAAAAAACCTGTGAGGTAGAAGCCAATTTTCCCCACTTTAGGGGAATAGAAAATTCCTTCCCAAATGTTATTATTACACTCCAGAAATACATCCAGGCCCCTCTTGAATTCCTTTATTGTACTCGCCATCACCACCTCCTCAGGCAGAGAGTTCCATAGTCTCACTGCTCTTACAGTAAAGAATCCTCTTCTATGTTTGTGTACAAACCTTCTTTCCTCCAGATGGAGAGGATGTCCCCTCGTCACTGTCACAGTCCTGGAGATAACTCGATGATGGGATAGATCTCTGTACTGACCCCTGATATATTTATACATATTAATTAGATCCCCCCCTCGTCGTCTTTTTCTAAAGTGAATAACCCTAATTTTGATAATCTTTCAGGGTACTGTAGTTGCCCCATTCCAGTTATTATTTTAGTTGCCCTCCTCTGGACCTTCTCTAGCTCTGCTATGGCTGCCTTGTTTACAGGAGCCCAGAACTGGTCTGCCTTGTTTACCGGAGCCCAGAACTGTACACAGTACTCCATGTGTGGTCTGACTAGTGATTTGTAAAGTGGTAGGACTATGTTCTTATCACAGGCATCTATGCCCCTTCTGATGCAACCCATTATCTTATTGGCCTGGGCAGCAGCTGCCTGACCCTGGTTTTTGCAGCTTAGTTTGCTGTTTATTAAAATTCCTAGATGTGTTTTACCATTACGGGTGACTTGCATTATTCCTTCCCATGTGCATAACCTTACATTTGTCAGTGTTAAACCTCGTCTGCCACTTCTCTGCCCAAGCCTCCAGTCTATCCAGATTCCTCTGTAGTAGTATACTGTCCTCTTCAGTGTAAATTACTTTACACAGTTTAGTGTCCTCTGCGAAAATTGATATTTTACTATGCACGCCTTCTACAAGATCATTAATAAAAATATTAGCGACTAGGGCCCAATACTGACCCCTGAGGTACCCCACTAGTGACAGTGACCCAATCTGAGTGTGTACCGTTAATAACCACCCTCTGTTTTCTATCACTGAGCCAGTTACTTACCCACATACAGACGTTTTCTCCCAGCCCGAGCATTCTCATTTTATATACTAACCTTTTATGTGGTACAGTGTCAAATGCTTTGGAAAAGTCCAGATATACAACATCCATTGATTCGCCGCTGTCAAGTCTAGAACTTACCTCCTCATAGAAACTGATTAAATTAGTTTGGCATGACCGATCCCTCATGAAGCCATGCTGATATGGCGTTATTTGCTTATTTCCGTTGAGATGCTCTAAGATAGCATCTTTCAGAAATCCTTCAAACAGTTTACCCACAACAGATGTTAAACTTACTGGCCTATAGTTTCCAGGCTCTGTTTTATTGGCACCACATTTGCCATGCGCCAATCCTGTGGGACATTCCCTGTCAGTATAGAGTCTACAAATATCAGAAATAAGGGTCTGGCTATGACATTACTTAATTCCCTTAGGATACGGGGGTGTATGCCATCCGGTCCTGGCGATTTTTGTCTATTTTAATCTTTTTAAGTCGCTGATGTACTTCTTCCTGGGTCAGACAGGACACTTTTAATGGGGAATTTATTTTTACATTCGGCATGTTATCTGACAGTTTATTTTCCTCAGTGAATACATTGGAGAAAAAAGTATTTAACAGCTTTGCTTTCTCCTCGTCGCTCTCTGCGACTCCCCCCCCCCCCCCCCCCCCCCCCGACACCTTCAGATTTATGCTTTTTAACATTTATATAATTGAAGAACATTTTAGGGTTAGTTTTACTCTCTTTGACAATTAATCTCTCGGTGTCTAGTTTGGCCGCTTTTATTTGTTTTTTACATGTTCTATTTTTTTTCCTATTCTTCTTCTTCTTCCTTTTTTCTATTTTAGTTTTTTAGTGCTTCCGTGCTACCCTCCTGTTTTAGTGATTTTATATGCTTTCTTTTTGTCATTTTATTGCTTTCTTTACAGTTCTATTTATCCACATAGTTTTTTTTTTTTGTTCCTTAACCTTTTATTCCCATACGGTATGTACCTCTCACAATGAAATTTTAGGATGGTTTTTAAAGATATCCCATTTTGTGTCTCTTTTTTTTTTTTTTTTTTTTTTTTTTTTTTTTTTTTGAGGACTTTGTCCCATTTAGTTAAGCCTATGGCCTCTCTTAGTTGGCTAAATTTTAGCTTTTTTGAAGTTTGGTATTTTTGTTCCTCCCTGTAGAAACGCTCTTTTGAATGATAATTGGAAGGTTATTACTTTATGGTCACTATTTCCCAGGTGTCCACCAACCTACACGTCTGTTGTTCTGTCAGGCCTATTGGTTAATACTAAGTCCAGTATGGCCATTCCTCTAGTCGGGTCCTGAACCAGTTGGGAAAGGTAATAGGTTCTTGGCAATAACCAAAGACAGTTTCCCTTATGAGATATACAAGTTTCAGTTTCCCAGTCTATCTGGGTAGTTGAAGTCCCCCATAATAACCACCTCATTATGATTTGCCGCCTCGTCTATCTCGTTTAGTAGTAGATTTTCTGTGGACTCTGGTATATTAGGTGGTTTATCGTAAACTCCTATTAGTAATTTATTATTGTTTTTAGCTCCATGTATCTCTACCCACAGTGACTCCACATGTTCATGGCCCTCACTTATATCTTCACGGACTCTGGGCTTTAGACAGGACTTTACATAAAGGCAGACCCCTCCTCCTCTCCGGTTTTGACGATCCTTTTTAAACAGACTGTAACCTTGTACAATAACTGCCCAGTCATAGCTATCATCCAGCCATGTCTCAGTTATTCCCACTATGTCATAGTTCTCCTCACACATCACTAATTCCAGCTCCCCAGTTTTATTAGTCAGGCTTCTGGCATTAGTATACATACATTTGAGAGGTTTATGTATATTTTTTACCCTACACCTTTCCTTCTGAACTGTTCTAGTCCCTCCTTCCATTCCTCCCCCAGTCCCACTACCTTGCTCTGGTCTCTATCTGCACTATCTTCCCCTCCTATAGTGTAATTTTCAGTCCCTAGTTTAAACACTCCTCCAACCTTCTAGCCATCTTTCTCCCCAGCACAGCTGCCCCTTCCCCATTGAGGTGCAGCCCTTCCCTACGATAGAGCCTGTAGCTGATAGAGAAGTCGGCCCAGTTCTCCAGGAACCCAAACCCCTCCTTCCTACACAGTTCTTGAGCCACTTGTTAATCTCCCTAATCTCCCACTGCCTTTCTTGTGTGGCTCGTGGTACAGGCAGTATTTCAGAAAATACTACCTTTTTGAGGTCCTTGCCCTAAGCTTTTCACCTAAATCCCTGAAATCATTTTTAAGGACTCTTCACCTACCTCTAACTTTGTCATTGGTTCCGATATGGACCATGATCGCTGGATCTTCTCCAGCGGTACATCTCAAAAAGTACAACAGTAAGCAGTCAAAAAGGCGTATGCCCACCAAAATAGTACCAATCTAACCGTCGCCTCATTCCGCAAAAAATAAGCCCCTACCTAAGACGATCGCAAACTCTGGAAATAAGTATATTGGGTATGCGTCCTAATGCACAATTGAACAAATATAAGTGGAGGTAGGACGCTAAAACAAAATAATAAATGTTTATTAACTTATTTTGTTAGAATAAGGGGTCAATACTAAATCACTGCAGCCGCAGCAACATAAATCTACATACAATAGTGGGGCCTCACCTAGACCGACCGCACAGGCGGCACAACAGCCACTGTGTGGCGACCGGTGGATCCCACAATAAAACCCACCAACACTAAGGGGGCTAAGATACCACAGGTATAAGATGTTGAACCTGGGTACCTAGTACTAACAAGGTAATTGCCTGGTACGGAACCAGGTATCTTACCTAACAGTGAATGTCAGCGCGCAGACGTTCACTGCACTAATATAGTACAGGTGCAGGATAAGGTGCAGGCAAACACAGATAGCTCCACTGGGTATATCTGGAGCTGTAATAGCCCTCCCCTGTCCTAGATGGTCTAAGCTCTATGCGTTTCTATGCATTAAATATGCATTTCATCAGGAGCAAGTGCACCATGGATAGTACATGCCACCACCTCTCAGTTGTATATTTAACCGAGGCTATAAGCATATACTGTCAATGATATAGCCCAAAAACCTCTGACATGAGTGTCTGGCAGAGGCCGTGAACCTAAACACCACAGGCAGTGCAGACCCAGACCTCTAGGTTGTATATTTAACCGAGGCTATGGGCATCCACCATCAGTGATGTAAAACAGTAGGCAGCAACAGAGTGATTTCGCTAGCACCAAACTTTCTCTAGTGTGAGATATGATGTATCACTTGTGATCTGTTGTCCTGCCTATGCTGACAACCTCTAGATTGAGGCGCAGCGTGCTGGTGTGCAGACTAACCGGCGTTGTAATGGTCGCGAAGCGGCCCTCAGAATGCCGAAATTTACAGGGTAAACCCCGCCCTGCTAGACACCCCCCCCCCCCCCCCCTGTCTGCCAGCCAATCCGGCCAGGAGGCTCGGTACAGGAAACACCTATGGCAAAGCAGTGGGAGGGATTTTGTTAGTCTCAGGGAAAGCGCGATGCGCCGCATAATAACCAGGGAAATTCATAGCGGTTCGATATGCATTGTCACTGCAGATTGCAAAACCTAATAGTGAGTATACAGTGGAGTGAACCACAGACGAGGATCCTCCTAAGAAGCGCCGACACACAGTAACATATGTAGACAGAGGCTCATGTATGAATAGAGAAAGTATCCCACACTTCTGATGTACATTCATATAAAGGGGACATATGAAATGGCATCATTGAGGCCAGATGGTTTGATGGTTTTCAAGAGAAAAATCCATCTTGCCTCTTTTTGTAGCAAAATACGGTCACAATCACCACCTCTGGACGACATCTTCACAGAGTCAATCACCTGAAATTTAACCGACGATGCATTGCCATTATGAAATTCTAATACATGGCGTGCAATCGGGGTGTCTTTTAAGTTCGTGATGTCCAAGATATGTTCCCCAATGCGACGCCTGAGCTCACTGATGGTTTTGCCAACGTATTTAATACCGCAACCACATGTCATAAGGTAAATAACCCCAACCGACTTACAGTTGTAAAATGACCTGATAAAAAAGGTCCTTTCTAGGGTGCTGCTGGCAAAACTCTTGGTCTTGTCTATAAATCTACAGCATTTGCACGATCCACAGGGAAAAGTCCCTGTGAGCGAACTCCGCAACCAAGACTGCGATTTGGGACCTACATATAAACTGTGCGTCAACATATCCCGTAGATTGTTGCTACGCCGGTAGGTGACTGAGGGTCTAGATGGAATCATGCTCCCAATGTCGGGATCCGATTTGAGTATATCCCAGTGTTCGAGTACTTGACGTACAGCCTCATGGGCACTATCATACGTGCCGATGATCCTGACCGTGCTGTCACTCGTATCTCTCTTTTTAGGGGATAACAGAAGGTCCCTGTGGTCCCTACCTAAGACAATCGCCCAAAAACAAAAAAAAACTATGGTTTAGAATATGGAGACTAAAGCATTTATTTTTATTTATTTTTAAACAGTTATTTTGCAAAACTTAAGTAAATAAAAAAAGTATACATATTAGGTATCACCGCTTCTGTAATAACCTGCTCTATAAAAATATCACATGACCTAACCCCTCAGGTGAACACTGTGAAAAAATAAAAATAAAAACGGTGTAAAAAAAAGCAATTAGTTTTTTGTCACCTTACATCACAAAAAGTGTAATAGCAAGCGATTAGAAAGTCATATGCACCCCAAAATGTGCCAATCAAATCGTCATCTCATCCCGCAAAAAATGAGATCCTACCCAAGATAATCGCCCAAAAACTGAAAAAACTATGTCTCTCAGACTATGGAAACACAAAAACATGTTATTTTTTATTTTTTGTTTAAAAAATGAAATCAATTTTTTTATTTATGTAATTTTTACACAATGTATACATATTAGGTATCGACGCGTCTGTGGCAACCTGCTATATAAAAATACCACAAGATCTAACCTGTCAGCTATTTCTTGTTACCTTGCCTCACAAAAAGTGTAATATAGAGCAACTAAAAATCATATGTACCCTAAACTAGTACCAACAAAACTGCCACCCTATCCAGTAGTTTCTAAAATGGGGTCACTTTTTGGGAGTTTCCACTCTAGGGGTGCATCAGGGGGGCTTCAAATGGGACATGGTGTCAAAAAAACAGTCCAGCAAAATCTGCCTTCCAAAAACCGTATGGCATTCCTTTCCTTCTGCTCCCTGCCGTGTGCCCGTATAGCAGTTTACGACCACATATGGGGTGTTTCTGTAAACTACAGAATCAGGGCAATAAATATTGAGTTTTGTTTGGCTGTTAACCCTTGCTTTGTAACTGGAAAAAAAATATTAAAATGGAAAATCTGCAAAATAAGTGAAATATTGGAATTGTAGCTCTATTTTTCCATGAAATCTTGTGAAACACGTAAAGGGTTAACAAAGTTTGTAAAATCAGTTTTAAATACCGTGAGGGGTGTAGTTTCTAGAATGAGGTAATTTTTGGGTGGTTTCTATTATGTAAGCCTCACAAAGGGACTTCAGACCTAAAGTGGGTTTTTGAAAATTTCAGAAACATTTCAAGATTTGCTTCTAAACTTCTAAGCCTTGTAACATCCCTTTTAAAAAATAAAATCATTCCCGAAATGATCTAAACATGAAGTAGACATATGGGGAATGTAAAGTAATAATTATTTTTGGCGGTATTACTATGTATTACAGAAGTAGAGAAATTGAAACTTAAAATTTTTTTATTTAAAAAAATTAATTTTTTGGACTTCACATATTGTACTTCATGACACTGGTAAAATAATCTCAGAACGGCCTGGATAAGTCAAAGCATTTTAAAGTTATCACCATATAAAGCGACACTTGTCAGATTTGCAAAAAATGGCCTGGTCCTTAACCCCTTAAGGACCGAGGACGTACCGGTACGCCCTATTTCCCGAGTCCTTAAGGACCGAGGACGTACCGGTACGTCCTGACTTTAAAATCGGCATTCCGGCGCCGCAGGGGTTAATTTGAACAGGATGCCGGCTGAAATCATTCAGCCGGCATCCTGTTAAAATGCCAGGGGGGGTCATTTGACCCCCCCGTGTCGGCGATCGCAGCAAACCGCAGGTCAATTCAGACCTGCGGTTTGCTGCGCTTTTTGCAGTTTCTGATCCCTGCGGTCCCTGACCGCGGGGATCAGAAGCTTTAGAGTTCCTAAAATCGATATAGTACACCCCCCCCCCCTGCACCCCTGTATGATTTGATGGCGGCGGGCGGTGCAGGGGGGGGTGTCGCAGGCGCTGGGGGCGTTGCGGGAGGCGGGCGGTGCGGCAGGCGGGATCGCGATCCCCCGCCCGCCTCCCATTGCGTAATCGTTGGTGTACAGTGGGTATACCAGGGTGCCAGCACATTGCTGGCACCCTGGTATAAACGGCTGACATCGTTGATGCGATGTCAGCCGTTTAACCCTTTCCATACAGCGGTCCGTACGGACCGCTGTATGGAAAAGGTTAACAGTAAGAGGGAGCTCCCTCCCTCTCCGATCAGGGGGCTGCTGTGCCTTTGCAGCCCCCCGATGGGAGAGGGAGAGAGCCCCCAGACAGCCCCCCGACACCCCAGTCCTCACCCTTCCCCGTCTGCGAAGTTGTGGCAGACGGGGAAGGTTCTCAGGCGTCCTGCTGTCCATGGTGCTGAACAGATCTGTGCTGAAAGCATAGATCTGTTCAGTGTAAGTAAAATACAGTACAGATACCTATATAGGTTCTGTACTGTATTTTACAGACATCAGACCCACTGGATCTTCAAGAACCAAGTGGGTCTGGGTCAAAAAATAAAAAAAATAAGTGAAAAAAGTTAAGATAAAAAAAAAACATTTATCACTGAATAAAAATTAAAAAAATAAAATAAACTACACATATTAGGTATCGCCGCGTCCGTAACGACCTGATCTATAAAACGGTCATGTTACTTTCCCCGCACAGTGAACGCCATAAAAAAATTAAAACTATGAGAAAATTGAAATTTTGCCCACCTTACCTCCCAAAAAAAGTAATAAAAGTGATCAAAAAAGTTGCATGTACGCCAAAATAGTACCAATCAAACCGTCATCTCATCCCGCAAAAATCGAGACCCTACTCAAGATAATCGCCCAAAAACTGAAAAAACTATGGCTCTTAGACTATGGAAACGCTAAAACATCATTTTTTTTGTTTCAAAAATAAAATCATTGTGTAAAACCTACATAAATAAAAATAAAGTATACATATTGGGTATTGCCGCGTCCGTATGGACCGGCTCTATAAAAATATCACATGACCTAACTCCTCAGGTGACCACCGTAAAAAAAATAAAAATAAAACTGTGTAAAAAAAGCAATTTTTTGCCATCTTACGTCACAAAAAGTGTAATAGCAAGCGATCAAAAAGTCATATGCACCCCAAAATAGTGCCAATCAAACTGTCATCTCATCCCGCAAAAAATTAGACCCTACTCAAGATAATCGCCCAAAAACTGAAAAAACTATGGCTCTCGGACTATGGAGACACTAAACAATTTTTTGGTTTTAAAAATGAAGTTATTGTATAAAACTTACATAAATAAAAAAAATTGTATACATATTAGGTATCGCTGCGTCCGTGACAACCTGCTCTATAAAATTACCACGTGATCTAACCTGTCAGATGAATGTTGTAAATAACAACAAAAAAACTTGCCAAAAAAGCTATTTCTTGTTACCTTGCCGCACAAAAAGTGTAATATAGAGCAACCAAAAATTATATGTACCCTAAACTAGTACCAACAATACTGCCACCCTATTCCGTACTTTCTAAAATGGGGTCACTTTTTTGGAGTTTCTACTCTGGGGGTGCATCAGGGGGGCTTCAAATGGGACATGGTGTCAAAAAACCAGTCCAGCAAAATCTGCCTTCCAAAAACCGTATGGCATTCCTTTCCTTCTGCGCCCTGCCGTGTGCCCGTACAGCAGTTTACGACCACATATGGGGTGTTTCTGTAAACTACAGAATCAGGGCCATAAATAATGAGTTTTGTTTGGCTGTTAACCCTTGCTTTGTAACTGGGAAAAAAATATTAAAATGGAAAATCTGCCAAAAAAGTGAAATTTTGAAATTGTATCTCTATTTTCCATTAAATCTTGCGCAACACCTAAAGGGTTAACAAAGTTTGTAAAATCAGTTTTGAATACCTTGAGGGGTGTAGTTTCTTAGATGGGGTCACTTTTATGGAGTTTCTACTCTAGGGGTGCATCAGGGGGCTTCAAATGGGACATGGTGTCAAAAAAACTGTCCAGCAAAATCTGGCTTCCAAAAACCATACAGCGCACCTTTCACTCTACGCCCCGCTGTGTGGCCGTACAGTAGTTTACGGCCACATATGGGGTGTTTCTGTAAACGGCAGAGTCAGGGCAATAAAGATACAGTCTTGTTTGGCTGTTAACCCTTGCTTTGTTAGTGGAAAAAATGGGTTCAAATGGAAAATTAGGCAAAAAAATGAAATTCTCAAATTTCATCCCCATTTGCCAATAACTCTTGTGCAACACCTAAAGGGTTAACTGAGTTTGTAAAATCAGTTTTGAATACCTTGAGGGGTGTAGTTTATAGAATGGTGTCATTTTTGGGCGGTTTCTATTATGTAAGCCTCGCAAAGTGACTTCAGACCTGTAGTGGTCCCTAAAAATTGGGTTTTTGTAAATTTCTGAAAAATTTCAAGATTTGCTTCTAAACTTCTAAGCCTTGTAACATCCCCAAAAAATAAAATATCATTCCCAAAATAATTCAAACATGAAGTAGACATATGGGGAATGTTAAGTCATCACAATTTTTGGGGGTATTACTATGTATTACAGAAGTAGAGAAACTGAAACTTTGAAATTTGCTAATTTTTCCAAATTTTTGGTAAATTAGGTATTTTATTATGCAAAAAAATTAATTTTTTTGACTTTATTTTACCAGTGTCATGAAGAATGACATAAGAATGACTGTATAAGTAAAAGCGTTTTAAAGTTATCAGCACTTAAAGTGACACTGGTCAGATTTGCAAAAAATGGCCTGGTCCTTAAGGTGAAAATGAGCCTGGTCCTTAAGGGGTTAAGGTGAAAATGAGCCCGGTCCCTAAGGGGTTAAAAATGATTACTTAAAAGGGTATTTCCATCTGGCACATTGTTGCCGTATCCCTAGGACCGGCTCCAAAATGGGATCCCCCAAAGTGAACAGAAAGCAGCCTCGCTGCACGGAGGAACTTCTTCAGGCAGCGCCATATAGATGGGGCACTTGCTTGGCTATTTGTGGAGCTCCCATAGTGATGAATGGAGAGCACATGTGTGTCAGGCTCTGCTTCACTTTGTGTTCCCTGTTCTCTAGATAGGAGCGGGTCTCAGAGGTGGGACCCAATCAATCAGACGTTGGAGGCACATCCTAGCAATATACCAGTGTCCCAGATGGAACAACCCTTTAATTTAAATTAACAGACAGCTCCAGTCCACAAGATTAAAGGGGTTTTACAAACATGGGAAAACTCTCCCACAATGCCCTGGCCCCTCATACAGCGGATACTTAGCTGGTCCCCGACGCACTACACAAGAGCAACAGGTCAGCCGCGTCGCCCGCTATTGGCTATGATAACCCCCCCCCCATTCCTTGATTTTATTCCTAAGGTTGGGCCATAAATATTTAAATCCCGGAGAACTCCTTTACCTTTATCTGTAGGTGACCTCTACTATAGTCCATTGTAACACCACAGATAACGGTGAAAACTCAGAGTACATATAATGTAGTAGATATTCCTTGCAGTCCTATGTAACACCACCAGATAACACCGTGATAACTGCCTGAGTGCAAATAATGTAGTAGATGTCACCTATAGTCCTATGTAACCTCACCAGATAACTTATTATAGTACTTCTCTATAAAACAAGGTAAAAACCCCAATAACAGTTAAATTACACAACTTATTCACTCCAATTTGAGAATCAAGGCCTAATGGAATTGCTTATCTATTAAAGGGATTCTGTCACCTGGATTTTGCCTATAGAGCTGCAGACATGTGCTGCCTGATTGCTGCTAGCACATCCCCAATATACAATCCCCATAGCTGTGAGTGCTTTTATTTAGGCAAAACATATTTTTTATTTTTTTTTGGGATGCCGGTAGTACTTGAAGGATTATTTTAGTGGTAATTATTATGAGGTTTTACCATACTGTATATTGAGCTATAGACATTTATTACTAATAATCTTTATCATTCATTATGGTTTGCCAATTTGTCCGTAAATAATGTTGGATATCTGTGAATTTAGGATTTGTCCAGAAAAAAAAGAAAAATTCTGTTTGACAACCCTGATGTCAGCTAGCCTATGCATCCATATAAAAAATGGGTTAAATTATGTAAGACTGCCCAGTATATTATTATAGACACATCAGAGCAAAATACCGCCCCAGCAGAGCCAAATACCACAGTGCAGCACAGAATACTGCCTCTGCAGAAACAAATTCCACAGCATAGCACAACATAGTGCCCCAGCAGAACCAAATACCACAGTGCAGCACAAAATACTGCCTCTGCAGAACCAAATACCCCAGTGCGGCACAATATGCTGCCCCTGTAAGACCAAATACTACAGTGCAGCACAGAATACTGCCTCAGCAGAACCAAATACCACAGTGCAGGAAGGAATACTGCCTCAGCAGAACCAAATACCACAGTGCAGGAAGGAATACTGCCTCAGCAGAGCCAAATACCACAGTGCAGCACAAAATAATGTCTCTACAAAACCAAATACCACAGTGCAGCACAGAATACTACCCCAGCAGTACCAGATACCACATTTACAGAACAACATACTACCTCTGCAAAATCAAATACCACAGTGCAGAACAAAATAGTGCTGCCCGCGCCACAGTATGAAACTATCCTCCTGAGGACAGCAATATCGTTGAATTCAGGAGGGAACCTGCCGCCACTGGTCAAGTTCTTAAGTCCCCAATGTTCCTACATGAAATGATACTGAGAGCATCAGATCATTATATATGTACCTTGCTGGTGGCCATGAGAAGGGCTTGGGTGGCCTCCTGCGCATCCACCCACTGGGAAATTATTCTGAAGGGTCTATGACCAGTCTGCCCATGGGTGGCGACAACTTCTAGGTACAGAGGCAGGCCAGCCCCAGCCAGCTTTATTTTTTTCATCAAGGACCTGCCTTAAAGTCATGCAGGGACCCCCACAATCTTGCTGCTTTGTGAGCAGGTAATATTTGTAGTAATCTGTACAGTGAGCCCCCAGAAATAATTTTACTAGTGGGCCAAGTCTCAAAGTCCAGGGATACAGTAGTTGTGTGACCTAGGGGAACTCCCTGGGAAGTCAGTGGCTACCGTATAGGCGCTGGACCCCAACATACAGCCCACTAGAAATTTTGTAGGAAGCCAGTTTGCCTATTTGCTTATTTTTGAAGTGTGGGAGAAAACCGGAGTTCATGATGGAAACCCATGCAAACGCAGGGAGAACATGCAAAATCCATGCCGCTGTCCCTGGTCAGTTTTAAAACCCAGTACTAACTACTGAGCCCCTGTGCTGTAGTACTCTAAAGTCCTTTCAAATTTCCTTTTATTGAATAAGGTATAAGTGAAACATACATGGCTCATACAAATAGTACAAAGGCTTAACCACCTCCCGTCCGCCCATAGAATATAAACGTCCGGGGGGTGGTTTTATTTATCTCTGAATGGACGTTTTAAAATGTCCATTCAGAGATCGCAGCTGCACGCCAATCGTGCAGCTGATCGGGTTGCCCGCTGTCAGTGACAGCAGGGCAACCCATAGAGAAGGCAGGGACAGTGCCCAGGTATCCCTGCCTTCTAGATCGCTGTATACACAGCGCTCACAGAGTGCTGTGTATACAGTGCAGGAAGCGCTGTGCAGTTAAATGTCCCCCAGAGGTTTTGTATGACCTTATGGGGGACGCAAAGTGTAAAATCATATGCACCCAAAAATAGTACCAATAAAACTGCCACCTTATACCCTAGTTTCCAAAATGGGGTCACTTCTTGGGAGTTTCTACTGTAAGGGTGCATCAGGGGGGCTTAAAATGGGACATGGCATCTAAAACCCATGTGACGCTCATTTTCTTCTGCGCCCTGCCGTGTGCCCATACAGCAGTTTATGACCACATGTGGGCTGTTTCTGTAAACAGCAGAATCTGGGTAATAAATATTGAGTTTTGTTTGGCTGTTAACCATCGATGTGTTAAAGAAAAAATTGGATTAAAATGGAAAATCTGCCAAAAAAGTGTCTCCATTTTCCTTTAATTCTTGTGGAATGCCTAAAGGGTTAACAAAGTTTGTAAAATCGGTTTTAAGTAACTTGAGGGGTGTAGTGTCACGACCATAGTCGTCGTGACTCCTGTACCGCATGCTGTTGCCTGCGGTCTGGTTTTGTTGTTCAATCGCAGGTGAGTGCCGCTAGTATGTTGCCTCACTTGTGGTTGCCGCTGGCAACATGTTGTTCCGTCACTTGCGGTTGTCTGCGGCAACGTGTTCTTTGTGTACATGTGGTGGCAGTGTCTCGGCCTTCTGGCTGGCTCCCAGGACGTAGTTGCCACGCATGTCGTTGCCGGCGGTAACAGCTGCAGTGTGATAAGTGTTTGTTCACTTCCCCTTTATGTGGTTGTTTTCTCATGCCCTGTGTAGGAAGGGTTAAATCCCTTCTGTGTGTGTGAACACTGGGTGTGTCTGTGTGGGTGTGGCTACTTGGGCCTATATAGCCTCTGCTGAGAGCAGTAGTCTGAGGGGTACTTCAGCCATGGTCTGCTGGAGTCGTCCTCTTACTTTATACCAACTGCCTGTGAGGGCCACCCTTGTGGTCATAGATGTTTATATGTTCAGTTGATGTATTCCTTTTTGTTATTTAATGCAGCTATGGATCTGGGTTCCTGTGTGTGTATGTGTGTTGGCTGTGTCCATTTAAGTATGGTGTGGACATCAGCGTGTCAGCACAGGGATCCAGTCAGCAAGGCTGTGGCAGATAGGTGGAACTAGTGCAGTTCACCTGCCATATCCATAGGTCTGGTTTTGTACCCATTTTCCTTGCAGCTTGGCCAGTGAGACTCCTGTTCCTCCGTGCCTAGGAGGAACAGGTCGTCTTACCCTGCTCCTAGTTTAGGGCCACCCTGAGGGCTAGCAGGGACTATTAGGTTCCGGTGTATGAGCCCTCCTACCATCAGGGTTGGCTCATACGGCTAGGAGTCAGGGTCAGTGTTAGGGATGCGTTAGGAGGTGACCTGCTCCCTAATTCTGTCGTCCTGGCCGAGCAGCGACCAACATCATCTGGCATCGCACGGCTGAGGGTTTTCCCCATCCTCAGCCGTGACATGTAGTTTCTACAACGGGGTCATTTATGGGGGTATCCACTATGTAGGCCCCACAAAGTGACTTTAGACCTGAACTGGTACTTAAGAAAATTGGCAAAACCCACTTTTTAAAAATGTTAAGAATTGTTTTTAAACTTGTAAGCCTTCTAACGTCCTAAAAAAATAAAATGACATTTCCAAAATGATGCCAACATAAAGTAGACATATAGGGCATGTTAAGTAATATATATTTTTATGAGGTATCACTTTCTGTTTTAAAAGCAGAGAAATTGAAATTGCAAATTTTTCTAAATTTTTGGTAAATTTGGGATTTTTTTCATAAAGGTGAAATATATTGACTCAAATTTATGACTAGCATGAAGTACAATGTGTCACGAGAAAACAATCTCTGAATGGCTTGGATAAGTAAAAGCGTTCCAAAGTTATTACCACATAAACTGAGATATGTCAGATTTGCCAAATTAGGCCTGGTCAGGAAGGGGGCAAATAGCCCAGATGTGAAGTGGTTAAGATTCAGGGTTGACATAGCCATTTATCAAACATGGTATGGATCATAGCAACAAATCAACACATTTCTAATGAGGTATCAGGTGCAGATGGGCTGCCACACCAGACTCTAGATATAGTATGGTATTGAGTAGTGGGAAAATGGGGGGGGGGGGGTAGGGTAAGGGCAAAGAGAGAAGTCACCCCCCTTCCCCTCCCTAGGTAGGCACACTATCATCATTCAAGTATTCAAATATACATGGGCCTGTGCACATAAAAAGCGCATGTTTTGGTGTTAGACCTTGTGCAAGTAAACTGGGAGTGACCTGCAGTCACAGGGTTTTGTCAATGTTCGCGTTGTCAGGGTGTTGCCTGCATTCGGTGGACTTCTGATTCCCTAGGTATTGAAATCAGTGGGTTTACTAAGCCTATAGGTCCTCCAGGGATTCCATATCTTTAGGAATTTCTTGTGTTTTCTCTCTTCCCAACTTCGCTCATTCAGCCTTCCCTGCAGTCACTCTGCTGGTAACTTCCTGGTTTTCTGCAGATAAGGCTGGGCGGGCTTAGGCAGCTAGAGTGAAGGCTGGCCACACCTCCTTATGACATCACACTGAGAGCCGAGTCCTGTGTGCTCGTTCATGTGAAAAGTATGACTCCTCATTCTGGCATCCTGCAGTGTCTGAGGCCCCTCCCCCTGCTGGGGAATCAGCTCTGCTACACCTATCTTCCCTGAACCTCTTTATATAGAGCTCAGCTACATCTGTCGTCTGTGCGCCCCGCATCACGGACCCATTCACTTCAATGGGTCTGCAATCCGGGAGATGCGGTGCACTGAGCGAAACCCCACGGAAGCTCCTCAGAGTGCTTCTGTGGGGTTTCTGGCCGTGCCTACGCATTGCAAAAAAGTAGTGCTTGCACTACTTTTTTGCAGAACGGATGGATCACGGATCCATTCAAGTGAATGGGTCTGGGACCCGTCTGCGGCAGCTGCACGGATGTTGCCCGCGCATAGGGTACCACAAATTACGGTCCCCAATGCATGGAACGGCCGACACACATTCATGTAGATGAGCCCTAACGGAGAGATGGCGGGGAATTTATCCGTGTAGAGAAAGCAGAAGGGGGAATGGGAAATTCTTGCTTTGTAAAGTCTCAAGTACACTCTTTGTGCCGCCATATGGTTTTATATTGCACCAAAATTCAGAAGTATTCTCTCCTAGAACAGTCCATAATGCAATTAGAAGCATGCATAGGTAGTGTATAGCCCCATAGACTTCTATTGGAACATAACAGAGAAATGGCGGGGCATTTTTAACAGAGAGGTGGAGGGGCATTTTTAACAGAGAGGTGGAGGGGCATTTTTAACAGAGAGGTGGAGGGGCATTTTTAACAGAGTACCAAGCATGTACTTTGGGGGCAAAGACCCCTTACTCTAATTAATGCTGAGTTCCCAATCATTTTTGCCCATAAATTGAGTGCTCGTGGAGGATTGATTGACCGACACATTTGAGTCTTCAAACAAGTCTCTCTTTATTCAAACATGCACATAATATTATACTGTCTTGGCAAGGGGGGGGGGGGGGGTAGAAAAGCCACCCCCACATGTCTCATGAAGGTCATGACCATATTTGTGTATGTATATGTTTACAGATACAGAAAATATAAATGTAAATTTGACATGCAAGAAAAGTCCCTGATCTTTTAACTTTAAAGGGTTTCTACCACTTCAGTATGACCAAATTAGCTTTCGGACACTAGCGATCTGCTAGTGTCTGATCTCCATAACCATGCAATTCTTAGACCTTTGTGTGGAGCCGTTTCATTAAAAAAACTAACTTTTATTCCTATGCAAATGAGCCTCTAGGTCAGTGATGGTGAACCTTTTAGTGACCGAGTGCCCAAACTGCAACTTAAAGCCAACTTATGTATCGCAAAGTGCCAACACGGCAATTTAACCTTAATACTACAGTCCAATATAGTATATGTTCCATGTACTTTATCATTTAGCTAAAATAGCCTGCCTGCATTCAGTGCGCTGCCTGTGCCGTTCATAGTGAGCCCTGCGCTGATGAATTGCAGGCAAAGTCTAAGGCATATTGGTACACCATAGACTTTTTCCAAGAAGCGGGTGCCCACAGAAAGGGCTCTGAGTGCCGCCTCTGGCACCCGTGCCATAGGTTCGCCACCACTGCTCTAGGTGCTATGGGGGCGTCTTTTCAGCACCTAGAGGCTCGGTCTAGGTATTCAAGACGAGATGGGCGGGCATACAGTGTGAGTAGACAGTGCCTCTAGGTGCTGAAAAGACGCCCCCATAGCACCTAGAGGCTCATTTGCATAGGAATAAAAGTTAGTTTTATAATGAAACGGCTCCACACAAAGCTCTAAGAATTGCATGGTTATGGAGATCAGACACTAGCAGATCGCTAGTGTCTGAAAGCTAATTTGGTCATACTGAAGTGGTAGAAACCCTTTAAAAAGGTCATACAATGTAAAATGGCTGCTGCAGACACCAAGATGGAGTCTCATCCCTCACATCTCCCCCATATGAGACCATGGTGAGCCCGTAGGATCCGGCCGGACGTACCCCAGATGTTTCACCTCATGGATGAAATGTACATCTGCCGGAAGAAGTTCAAAGGTCAGTTGAACCAGGGTTCCAAGCTCATCCATTGTCTCACTACGGAATTGGTAAAAAGTTACTTTTGTCTGCAGTCTTTTATTACACGGCAGAATACAATATACCGCTATTACAAGCAAGATTATAACAACAAGCAGTGATACAAATATTCAAGATGAACCCTCCATCTTTGAGACATCTGTGGATTGTCACCGCCCAGAAGTACTTCAAAACAAGCTAATCCTATTCTTCCCTTTGGGATCCTTTCCAGGGGGGAACAGTACCACAGATCATTCAGTCCCTCAAACAGCAACTGATGGTGCCGTATCAAAGCATTGTTCCATTCATCATTCAGTGGATGAAACACTGCTGACACACTTAACGTCAGAGCCACTGCCAACAGAAGGACCCTCATCCTGTGGTTCCAAGACTTTTTTTCTTGCAATGAGAAGCATGTATCCAGTTGGGTTTTCCTTTTAACTTTTACAGCAGTGTCAGTCTTTAACAAAACTTCGAAAGGACCATCAAATCTGGGCTCATTTGCCTTTTTATGACAACCCATTCACCAGGCACCAGGGGGTGGGTCCCTTCCACGGAGTCTGGATCTGGAATGGAAGCAAACACTTGTTTATGATTGTGCTCCAACCTGCGGATGAGGGCTTTCATGTAACTGACCATGCTGTCAGTCTGGAGCTGCAACGGTTGAGGAAAATACAGCCCCAGTTTGGGTACAGAACCAAACAAGATTTCATATGGGGATAGGCCAGACCTTTTCCCTGGGGTGGAGCAGAAGGAGTCCAGGGCTTCCCGGTCTCCTTCATAGCCTTCTGGACTTTTAATTTAATAGTGCCGTTTAGTCTTTCCACACGGCCACTGGACTATGGGTGATGGACCATGTGAAAGGCCTGAGTGACCCCCAATGCTCCCATCACCTCCCCTGTGAAATGGCTTCCTCTGTCTGCTTCTATCACTTCAGGGACTGCATACCTGCACACAAGTTCACTGACCAGCTTCTTTGCACTATTCTTGGCATTTGCAGTAGATACAGGGTAAGCCTCCGGCCATCCTGAAAAGAGATCAACGCACACAAGCATATATATTCGTATGTTCCTATCTTCGGTAACTGTATATAGTCTATTTGCAGTCTCTGGAATGGGTAAAATGGCCTAGGTGTATGTTTCTTAGGTGTCTTAACTATCTGTCTGGGGTTGTTGCGAGCACAGATCATACAGCCTTGTACAAATCTACTGGCAATAGTGGAGAAACCAGGTGCGACCCATCTCTTCAGTACCATGCTCACCATAGGACCCTTTGCTTGGTGTGTGGGCCAGTGGGCCTCCTGTGCCATCATAGGATAGAGGGCTCTGGGTAGGTATATTTTTCCTGACACTTCCCAGAGTCCCTGCCCGTTCGGCACTGCTCCTCTGAGTCCAGGAGGTCTTTTCTCCTTCATCTGGCTGTGCAGACAGTTTAATCAACACATCTTCAGACATGTGGTGAGGCTCCAGGACGCCGACAGGGATTACCTTGGGTTTCCAAGGCTTCACTGCTGCCTCTTTTGCAGCCCCATCTGCCCTGTTGTTGCCCCTAGCCTCACGGGTTTGTTGTCTGGTATGTGCCTTGACAATGGCTACTTCCTCTGGAAGCAGTAGTGAGTTCATTAGTTCAAACACTGAGTCTTTGTTCTTTTATAGGTTGACCTGCAGAGGTAAGGAAGTCCCTGGCTCTCCAAATAGGGTCATATTCATGTGCAATACCAAACCCGTACCTGGCGTCTTTAAAAAATGTTGCTTGTTTACCTTGTGCCATTTTACATGCTTCATAGATTGCCTTCAACTCGGCCTCCTGTGCTGACATGTGAGGAGGGAGTGGTGAAGCCAGTACTACATGTTTCATGACCACTGCATATCCAGTATGAAATCGGCCATCCTCACCCATGTATCTGCTGCCATCTACAAAAACGCTCAAAATCAGGATTAGGTATGGGTTGATCATGTACATGTGAAAAGCCAGAAGTTTATTGTCGTATTAATTGGACACAATCATGTTCATCACTATCTTGTAATTTTTGTAAAAGGAGGCCTGGACCGCCTTCCCCCATTTCTGAAACCAAAATTGGTAGGAGAGTTGTAGGATTCAGAGTAGTACATCTCTTGAAAGTAATAGACTCAGGTATGAGTAAAGAACATTGCAACCGTAGTTGGCGTGCCATAGATATGTGCTTTGGTTGCCCCTGACTTAGGATACCTTGGATGTCATGAGGGGTTTGTACCACTAGGGGATAGTAAAGTACAGCTTCAGAAACTTTTTTTCCACCATCAGCTGAACTGCCATGACCGCCCTGACACAGGAGGACTGGAGCTAATCTGGCAGTGAAATAGGCAGTCGGCCTTTGTCTGTCCCCATGTTTCTGGGTCAGGACTGAGGTACTATGGCCACTCACTTTTGAGCAGAACAGGTTAATAGGCTGGTCTTAGTCTGGTATGCCCTGTGCCGGTGCTTACAGGATTGCCAATTTAAGTGAGTAAAAAGAATCCTCTGCAGGGCCGCTGATTGAAAAAGGGTCAGAGGCCAAGCAGTCATAAAGGGGTTGCATCAACATGGATGCATTCCGGATCCAAGGTCTGCAATAGGACACCAGTTCGAAAAACATTCTGAGGGGCTTCGGCCCTGAGGGAGTGGGATGTCCTTCACAGCCTGTTTTCTTTCTTTGGTGAGGTGCCGGGCACCTTCTGACAAACAGTGACCGAGGAAAGTAACACAGGATTGGCAAAACTTCAGCTTGTCTTTGGAAGACTTACACCCATTTTCTGCCAGGAAAATCAACTGTGACAGAGATGCATTTTTGTCATAGTCAGGAACACATAACAATAGATCATCAACATATTGTAACAAAACAACCCGCCAACCTGTCAGGACTGATTGGAGGGCTTGAGTATATATGGTGGGTGAGTTTTGAGCTCCCTGCGGCAATACCGTCCATGTATACTGTTTACCCTTAAATGCAAATTCAAAAAGATATTGACATGTCACGTGGATCGGGACACTGAAAAAATGCATTTGCAAGGTCAATCGCAGTATAAAACAATTCTCTCGGAGGGACCTGTGACAACAATGTGTGTGTGTTCGGGACAGTCATGCACCATCCTATCAGTCACAGGCTGCTTTCTTTTTGACCGGAAACGGGGAGGGCGAGAGAATTAGTCACCACCAGGACCCCCATTTGAACATGCTGGTCAATCTGAGTGACCACAGATTGTTCTTGTGCATGACTCAAGAGATACTGATGGACTCTGGGTTGTTTAGATCCTGGTTTTAAATGTACAATGAAAGGAGTGACATCTAATCTGCTAATATCAGTTTTACCCTTTGCCCACAATTTGTCGGGGACTGGCTGCAGGTCCTGCTTCAATTGTACCACACAGGATGTTTGGTCCGGCTCCAGGTGTAAAGCTAGAACCCGGGTCAAAACATCATCGGGGGGTGTCAATATCTACATGTGTGGTACCATCCTCATTAAAGTGAATATGAGCCCCCAGTGCCTGCAGGACATCGGTACCCAGCAAATTAAATGGCATATTTTCTTTTACTAACAACTGTACTGTTTTTGATCTTTAATTTCATAGGTATGGTCTCTGGGATGAAGAACACTTCCCCTGTGAACCCTGATGCCGGGGACACATTGTGTGCTTATCTGCCATGGCTTAATATTATCAGGATTGATCACTGTCTTGGCTGCCCCTGTGTCTATTAAGAAAGGAACCTGTTGGTTGCCTACCTGGACTGGTATCTCAATTTGGCAGCCCAAGGCTGCTGGAGTCATGACACATATAGACACGGGGTTGCTCCTTTTGTGAGGTCACCGGACCAGGGGTGTGCACTGAACCCTGGTTCTGTGAGCTCACCTGTTGTCCTTGAAGGGTTAACCAGCAATTTCTGCGTATGTGACCAGGTTTGACAGAATTGTAACATCTGAAGTCACCACCTCCTCTGTCTTGTCTGTCCCTGTTGACCAGACCATGGTCTCTGTTGTCCTTGTACCATATTGATTTTTGAGGATTTGGTAGTAGACATGTCTAGTTCCAAACCCTTAGCAGCAGCAACTAACTGAGGTAGTGCTGCCACCCTCCATTCAGGCTTACATGCCTTCAGTTTTGTCTGGAGGGCAGGTCTCAGTCCCTCCATGAAAGCAGATGTCATTAACTTCTGTCTCATAGGTCCAGTGGTATCCCAACCCATGTCTGTCCACACTGTCTGTAGTCTACACTCAAATGCCACTACGTCTTCTTTAGTCTCCTGAATATCGTCTTTTAAACTATGGGCACTGTCATCTTCCTTTGTCCTGGCCCATTTACCAAAAATTCTGCAATATTCTATGCCCGATGTGTCTTTTTTTTTTTTTTTTTTTTCTCCAGTCAGACCATGAGGACTGGTCAGTTTTTACCCTCTCAGGCAGTAACTGTTCTTTTAGAGGGTTATATGGTGATTCTCCCATTTTTAAGGCCACTAAGTCATTTAAGTCAGCCCATGTTGCCCTATATGTGGCTTGTATCTGTTGTAACATACAGTGGGCAGGCATAGGTCTTGTCAGTGGGTCAGGAATTCTACATAAAAGTCCTATTTGGTCCATCAGACTCCATGGGGAGTAAGACCATATGTGCTGTTGCACATATTGGACTTGACCACCGGGTGGTGGTGCCTGAGGGGCTTGATTGTCTCCCCAGTCTCCTGGTCCCCCTCCTCCATCCACTGGTGAGGTGAATCCGGTACGTATGGTGACCGGATAGAGTCATGTACGCAGTCTAGGCCCCACATACTCTACAAGTTTCTGTCCAGTCAGGATTCTGGTTTCCACACATTGTACATGTCCAGCCTGGTCTATCCATCGTCCCAGAATATGACGGTGGGGGAGCTGGAGGTGGCGGACATATTTTATTTTCTGTCTCACTGTCATTGTCATGTTTTACACTTGTGTCATAATACAAATTTCCTCCAAATGTTGCATTTGGCCATTTCTCATTCTTCACTTTCTCTGCTGCCCGACACCACCATTACACAACCTTCTCACATTCCTGATCCTTCATCCAACCACTATGTGTTCTTTTGAACCTTTCCCAAACTTCAGACTCTAAGTTACCATGTTTCATACCCGCCTTCTGTAACACCTTCTCTGACTGACTTTTCTTGTCTTGTTTCCCTTCTGCATCTTCAACTATGTGCTAGAGTGCTTGGCTAATTTATACCCCTCAGGTATACTCTGCCTATTGCCCATGTCTGTGTGTTAAGAATTTCTCTACCAGACGTCTGAAATATCTACAGTTGAAACTAAATTTTAACAACATCCATCTGCTTCCTTATATTGACTTCCCCATTAATCTCCTGTTAATGTATCAACTATATTACAGATAATATAGAGTTTTCCTAACACTTTCTCAGAGGACTCCACGGTTCACTATTTCCTCTACAGGCATTTTCTGTTATACGATACAAAATCCAAACAACAACCAGTACGTAAATAACAACACCAATAACCAAACCAAACGTTTCCCAAGTCCAAGACCAATCAAATTTCATATCTCAGCATAAATAGGTTCTTACCATTTTAAAAGGCTTGACCGTCAGAGAAACTTCAATCTATTTCCAGGTGAAGACACAGGAAATAGATATATTTTTGTAAGAATAAGCTTCTTACCTTACAGCGCTGTTTGTAGTATCCGTGAGTCCGGGTCTCCTCCTGTTGCGGGCGAAACCATAAGGTCAGAGTTCACTGGTCAAGCCCCACGTTTGGGCGCCAAAGAAATTGTGGGGGCAAAGACCCCTTACTCTAAGTTATGCTGAGTTCCAAATCATTATTGCCCATAAATTAAGTACTCATGGAGCATTGATTGACCGACACATTTGAGTGATCAACCAAGTCTCTCTTTATTCAAACAAAATGCACATAATATTATATTGTCTTGGGGGGGGGGGGGGGGGGGGGAAGAGCCTAAACTTGGCACATCCCCCTGAATATTCTGGCATGGTTTGTAATGGTTATGTGGTTCATAATCTATTTTGTAAGGGTCATTGCTGTTACATATGTGTAAATGATCATGTTTTCCTGTACAGAAGAATTCTTGACTGTTCTGCAGATGTGTGTATATATAGAATATTTTTCCTCTTTCTTAGAATCCCGATCTGAAGCCATTCCGAAGTCTGCTAGTAATCTGGAACGACATCATTTAGAAACTCTTCTTCAGATTCTCTCAAGCAACTCGGATGCTTCAGCACAAGAGCAGATCTTAATCACTCTCTGTAACATCTCAGCATTTTCCGTAAACCATGTTAGTAACAGTAGACTATTTCTGTGGTGAACTGTCTAGTATACGCCTGGTCAAAATTCTGCTTTTTTCCCACTCTGGAGGACATGTGCCGGACATTTTTATACACCGCTTTCCCTCATAAACCATGCAATTGGTATACAGAGGCAGTACCGGGTGACTCCAATCCCAGACTTTGCCTCTGTGGCACTGTTATATTGTATTACACATACAGTGCTATACCTTGTGGTAGCGCTGTGCCCTGTACTGCAGCTCATCCCATTCAAGAGAATGGAACTCGGCTACTATACCAGGCACAGCTATACACCTGGTACGCAGAGCAGGGGATGCGTTCCTGTGTTATGAAATAAAGAGCATGAATGTGATGTTTAGGGGTCCACATACTTTGGGTAATTTTCCTATGAAGTGATCTAAACGACAATAAACTGTTATGTTGTGGTTCATACTACAAACTGGATTCCATAAAAGTTGGACCACTAAGCAAATTTTGAATAAAAACTGAATGCAATGATGTGGAGATGGCAAATGTCAATATTTTATTTGTAATAGAACGTAGATGACAGATCAAACGTTTAATCCAAGTAAATGTATAATTTTAAAGGAAAAATACCTTGATTCAAATTTTCACGGTGTCAACAAATCCCCAAAAAGTTGGGACAAGTAGCAATAAGAGGCTGGAAAAAGTAAATTTGAGCATAACGAAGAGCTGGAAGACCAATTAACACTAATTAGGTCAATTGGCAACATGATTGGGTATAAAAAGAGCTTCTCAGAGTGGCAGTGTCTCTCAGAAGCCAAGATGGGTAGAGGATCACCAATTCCCACAATGTTGCGCAGAAAGATAGTGGAGCAATATCAGAAAGGTGTTACCCAGCGAAAAATTGCAAAGACTTTGCATCTATCATCATCAACTGTGCATAACATCATCCGAAGATTCTGAGAATCTGGAACAATCTCTGTGCGTAAGGGTCAAGGCAGTAAAACCATACTGGATGCCCGTGATCTCCGGGCCCTTAAACGACACTGCACCACAAACAGGAATGCTACTGTAAAGGAAATCACAGAATGGGCTCAGGAATACTTCCAGAAACCATTGTCAGTGAACACAATCCACCGTGCCATCCGCCATTGCCAGCTGAAACTCTACAGTGCAAAGAAGCCGCCATTTCTAAGCAAGATCAACAAGTTCAGGCGTTTTCACTGGGCCAGAGATCATTTAAAATGGAGTGTGGCAAAATGGAAGACGGTTCTGTGGTCAGACGAGTCACGATTCAAAGTTCTTTTTGGAAATCTCGGACGCCATGTCATCCGGACCAAAGAGGACAAGGACAACCCAAGTTCTCAACGCTCAGTTCAGAAGCCTGCATCTCTGATGGTATGGGGTTGCATGAGTGCGTGTGGCATGGGCAGCTTGCATGTCTGGAAAGGCACCATCAATGCAGAAAAATATATATTCAGGTTCTAGAACAACATATGCTCCCATCCAGACGTCATCTCTTTCAGGGAAGACCCTGCATTTTTCAACAAGATAATGCCAGACCACATTCTGCATCAATCACAACATCATGGCTGCGTAGGAGAAGGATCCGGGTACTGAAATGGCCAGTCTGCAGTCCAGATCTTTCACCTATAGAGAACATTTGGCGCATCATAAAGAGGAAGGTGCAACAAAAAAGGCCGAAGACGATTGAACAGTTAGAGGCCTGTATTAGACAAGAATGGGAGAGCATTCCTATTTCTAAACTTGAGAAACTGTTCTTCTCGGTCCCCAGACGTCTGTGGAGTGTTGTAAGAAGGGGAGATGCCACACAGTGGTGAAAATGGCCTTGTCCCAACTTTTTGGGGATTTGTTGACACCATGAAATTCTGATTCAACATATTTTCCCCTTTAAAATGGTACATTTTCTCAGTTTAAACTTTTGTTCCGTGATTTATGTTCTATTCTGAATAAAATATTAGAAGTTGGCACCTCCACATCATTGCATTCAGTTTTTTTTTTTAAACTCGTTTTATTGAAGTTTAACAAGAAAGGCATGTTACATTGGCATAAGCAGAGAGAAATCAGATCCAGAGTCGATCCCACGCAGGGGAAAGATTGTCAGCACAACAGTACAGAACAGTAATGCATTACACCCAATTCGGCAGTGAGGTATCTGAGTCAGTTGACAACGAAGGAATACAGGGTAAAGGAGACAAGTGCCTCCATACGCAGGTGTTTTACTACACATCGGCAGCTGAGTACATACACGCATCATGCACAGTCAAAGGGGACGCACACCAATCACCCCAAACCTTGTCAAACTTTTGTGGGCACTTCCTATGAATATAGACAACCTTTTCCAAGCTGACGGCCTGATTGACCAAAGCTTTCCACTGACTCAGTGTAGGCGTTCTATCATCCATCCACCTCAAAGCAACGGCCTTCCTGGCAAAGAATAGGGTTTCGCTCAGAAAAATCCGATGGTGATGACCCCAAACCTCCTCATCTAGGATGCCAAGTAAGCAGCTCTTAGGGCACAACGGTACCGCATTAGGGACCAATGCGGATAGTACTCCTACCACAGCCCCCCAGAAGCCTCTCAAATACGAGCAGTCCCACATGAGATGCCAGAAGTCCGCTCCATCCTGATGACACCTGTGACATCTATTATGAGACAATCTGCCCATCTTTTGCAACCGGACGGGTGTGAGGTAGCTTCTGTGTAGAATAAACAGTTGGATCAGTCTATTAGTAACTGACGGAGAGACTCGCGTAGGAGACAACAGTGCTTCATTCCAATCACCTGCCGATAGGGAGGAGATGGAATTCTTCCATTTCCCCTCAACGGCAAGGGGGTTCATCAGAGTGCGATTATTAAGCAGGTGTGTGTAAAGAGCAGAAATGATACCTCTCGGACCCTGCGACCTAAGGACTCCTATCAGGGGGTAGTTAGAAATTTTGCGACTTCCCGTCCCAAACTGTGCCGCCAGCGCATGCCTCAGCTGCAGATATCTAAACAGGAAGGAGCGAGGCAACTCAAACCTCTCTTGCAGCTGGGAGGAAGAACATAGACTGCCACCCGTGTAGACGTCGCTCAGTTTATTGACCCCCCGTGCCCTCCACCAACCTGCTCCCTCCAAATCTTTCAAATGGGTAAACATAGGGTTATCCCACAGAGGGATGTCATCCGGGATGTCTTTGAACGACCTCAACTTGGCAGCTGACCACACCTGATGGGCCATTTTATGGATGGGGAGCAAGCGCGCAGATATGAGACGCGGTCCTTCCAGAACCGGCCACATAGAGGATAGGCCTAGGTGCTCCCTGAGATAGTATTCCGCATTGGGCAGGCCCAGCGGCTGAACCCAAGTGGCCAGAAATTTCAACTGCCCAGCCAGATAATAAAGGAAGAAATCAGGTAAAGCAGCGCCACCCTCTAGCTTGGGCCTCTGCAGGACCTGAAGGGACAGCTTCCGTCTGGACTCCCCCCACACAAATTTAGTCACTAAAGAATGGATGCGGGTAAAAAAAACCTGCGGTACCGGGGTGCACGCATGCGCTAACAGGTATAGCCCTTTAGGCAAAAGTGTCATTTTGACTAGATTCAGTCTTCCCATGATGGATAGTGGCAAGGCCCGCCACGTCCTAAATTTATCCATAAACAGGGCCTCCAGGGGAGCAACATTCAGGGAGTACGCCAGCTGGGGATCCTTGGTGATAATAACCCCTAAATATTTGAAGGAGTCCACAACTGGCAGGTTACAGTACTGAGGGGGCCACGTGTGCGACCATAGGGGCATGAGCGCCGATTTCGTCCAATTTATATGCAACCCCGAGAACCGTCCAAACTCGCCAATTACATCAATCGCTCTAGGGAGCGTCGTCTCGGGTTCGTCCATAAAAAGGAGGAGATCATCCGCATAAAGTCCAACCTTGTCCGCTCTGTCACCCATAGCAATTCCTTTAAAGACCAGGTCCTGCCGAATTCTCAAGGCAAGGTGCTCAATAGCTATGGCGAACAAAAGTGGTGACGGTGGGCAGCCTTGTCTAGTTCCCCTGTGGAGTCCGAAGGACTCAGAAATTGACCCATTTACAAGTATATTAGCCCTGGGAAGGTGATACAGGATTTCCACCCATTCAATAAACCTAGGACCAAAACCGAAGCAACGTAACACTTCCAAGAGGAACACCCACTCCACAGAGTCAAAAGCCTTGGCGGTGTCTAGAGATGCCATGGCCCAGCGCTCGTCCCTCGCCACTCCTACCTGCGCTATGACCTGCGCCCGTCTGATATTATCGGAAGTTGACCGTCCCGGTATGAACCCAGACTGGTCCGTATGTATCACTGAAGCTATCACCTTATTCAGTCTGGAGGCAATCAGTCTCGTGAGAATTTTATAATCCAAGTTCAGGAGTGATATCGGTCTATATGACCCACACTCCAAGGGGTCCTTGTCCGGCTTCAGAATCACCACTATAGTGGCATCATACATCGAATCCGGGAGTCTACGCCTCTGCTGTGCCACTTGGTAAAGTTTAAGAAGCTCTGGCCCCAAAACCTCAGTATATTTCCTGTACACCTCTACTGGGATCCCGTCGGGCCCTGGTGCCTTCCCAGTAGGGAGCTCTGACATGGCTATCTGAACTTCTTCCAGCGATATGTCAGCCTCCAATGAGGACCTATCCTCCTCGCTGAGTTGCGGGTGCGTGACCTGATCTAGATAGGCCCTCAACTCCTGAGCGGAATATTGAGCCGCTGAGCTATAGAGATCCTGATAGAAGCCCTTAAATCTGTTCAGGATATCCCCCACTGAATCCACCACCACCCCAGCCGCGTCCTTTATCCTAATTATCGGGGGAGACATGCTGTTATTACGTACAACATGAGCCAGCAGCTTGCCAGCCTGACTACCCAGTTCAAAGTTCTGTTGCTTCAGGAAGAACAGCTTGCGCTCGCTCTTTTCCCTAAGATGTGCCATATACATCCTGCCTTTCAGCATCCAATCCTGTCTATTCGCATCCGTGGGGTCAGACCTAAAGGAGTTCTCGGCTGCCTTACAACTAGAGTGCAGTTCTAGTTCCTTACGCGCAGAATCCTTCTTAATATAAGAGATAGACGACTTAAGGCACCCCCTCAGATAGGCTTTCAGCGTCTCCCAGAGCAGCAGTCCATCCGTCATCTCGTCCTGCATTGCAAGAAACACTTGGAGTTGATCAGGAACTCTATCATTAGAAGACAGCAAAGACAACCAGAAGGGGTGAATACGCATCTTAACACTCTGCCTAATGCCGTTATATAGAGTGAATTGAGCTAAGACCGGGGCGTGATCTGAGGGCCCCTGTGCTCCGTACTCAATGCTACCAAGATCCGTGTATACAGCAGCGCTACCGAAAATATAGTCTATTCTGGATAGTGCGCCTCTAGCGGGGGTGAAGCAAGAGTACTCCTTCTGAAGGGGAAAACGTAATCTCCACATATCCAGCCACCCAAATTCAGATGCGATCCTGGCCAAAGTGGTATCACCCTGAGCGAAGCTACCCACTCTGTCCCCTGAGCGGAACCTGTCCAGGTCCTCATGCATTACTAGGTTAAAATCGCCCATGCAGATAAATTTGGCATTAGGGTAGTGCGCGACAAAGCCCATCACCACCTGAAATATGGACGTAGTAGCCGGGGGGGGTTGTAAATATTAATTACAACGTATGGGGCGCAGTTAATGAAAGCGTACACTAGGATGTATTGGCCTTCAGGGTCTGCAACGGAACGCTGAACCTCCCACCTGATGTTCCTGTGAACAAGCAAGGCCACCCCTCTAGAGTGTGTAGATCCGTACGCATTCATTGACCATTGAACCCACGGTTTTTTAATCCTGTTCCCTGTCTCTGGGGTTAAATGAGTTTCCTGCAGGCCCAAAATATGAGGGCTGTACTGCCTGACGTGTGAGAAAACAGAAATCCTTTTCCTCGGATTGCCCAACCCCCGCACATTCCATGACATCACTTTGAAATCAGCCATAATGGTGAGGTGAACCAATCTCTGCACAGTACACCCCTCTCCCTACGCGTGAATCATGACCACCCATCTCCAACCCTCTCATGCACACCCCGCGTGATACCACATCATGCCTCATATACCATGCCTTTAACAGTATGAACCATCTACAACTTAATAACAATATAACAAATGAGTGAGAGACTCTATAGTCGGTGACGTCCATGTCACTCCGTCTCGTGGCTGATGTATCGGGGACCTGCATAGTGTAATATGATGGAAAACCTATGCAGGTATCCGCTCAACCCCAGATCAAGGAGACATCTCTGGCCATAACAAATAACAAAAATCAAGAGTATAAGGGGGGAAGGGGGCACAGGGGAGGAGAGGGAGGATGGGGGGGGGGGGGGGGAGGGAATCAGACATCAGGATAATAACAAAGGAGGCGAAAAGGACAACCACAGTTACAGTAGCGATTGCATAGGGATGTCCTGCATACCACTTTGCTGCAGCTGTACAGAAAACATGGGGCAATTCCAAAAAGTGATGATACCAGAGTCTTAGATGCCCACATAAACAACGTTACCACTCAGGAAAGCTGTAGTTGTCCCAATACAAGTAGTCCTCAGCGCGGATCCGGACGACTTGGCCTCTTTGAGATCTACTCCTCCGCCTCTTTAGGGTCCACAAAAAAGACCGTTTTCTGGCCGTCTATCACCCTGAGGCGCGCCGGGTAGGCCATGGAGTACTGCAGGTTCATGTCACGGAGGCGCCGCTTGATAGAGATGAAGGTGGCCCTCTTCTATTGCAGCTCCGCTGAGAAATCAGGAAACAGCGATATGTTTGCGCCGTCATGTTTAATATCCCGCTTGTTTCTTGCTTGTCCCAAGATCAGGTCTCTGTCTTTCCAATTGAGCATCCGCGCCAGCAGGGGCCTAGGGGGAGCCCCAGGGGGAGGAGGTCTGGCAGGGACCCGGTGAGCTCGCTCAACTGCGTAGGCGCCAGAAAATGGCGCGTCTGGGAACTGCGCTTTGAACCAGAGTTCCAGAAAAGTGGCCGGGTCTGAGCCTTCCGCCCTCTCAGGTAGCCCCAGGATCCTGACGTTGTTGCGCCGGGCCCTGTTTTCGAGGTCGTCACATTTTTGCTGCCACAGGCCAACAGACCTCTCCACAGCCTGTAGCCTGCCCGCCAGCGGCCTAGTAAAGTCCTCCAGAGCGGAGACCCTGTCCTCCGTGTGGCGCACACGCTCTCTGAGCTGCTGCACGTCCTGTCTGAGAAGGCCCAGATCCACCTTTACCTCCTCTATCTTGCAGGTAAGGGACGTCTGGCAGGTGGAAATCGCTGTGAGGAGCTGATGAGATACCGTCTTGAGTGTCACCTCCGGCTCCTCCACTTCCTCCGCCTCCGTCTGCAGCGCTGCCTGACCCCTCGTTACCGCCGCCCGCGGCGTGGCAGGGCCGGCGGCGCCATTTTGGGCCTCTTGCCTGACCTATTCTTTCAGCTTTTCAGCCGCCGATTGTGCCTTGCTGGGACCCATGACAGCCTCCCCAGGTCTTTTCTTCCTCCTCTGCACTTGCCACTCGCCCTTCTGTGAAGCCAGAATGTCAGGATGCTGAAGGATTTAGATCGGGGTACGGAGCAGAGCTCAAGTGCGTGCGCTCATGTCGGCAGTTAGCCACGCCCCCCCTGCATTCAGTTTTTATTCGCGATTTGTATAGTGTCCCAACTTTTTTGGAATCCGGTTTGTACTATAACTGTGTTTTATACATTTCTCCATCTGTGAAATTTATCCTCGTACTGCTCAAGCATGGGAACGCCCACTTAGGCACTTAATGCCACGGGCACAACCTAAGGCTGAGTTCACACGGGCGAGATTTCCGCGCGGGTGCAATGCAGTAGGTGAACGCATTGCACCTGCACTGAATCCTGACCCATTCATTTCAATGGGTCTGTGTACATGAGCGTTGTTTTTCATGCATCACTTCTGCAATGCTTTAAAATCGCAGCATATTCTATATTCTGCGTTTTTCACGCAGCCCTGGCTCCATAGAAGTGAATGGGGCTGCGTTAATAACGCATTGCATCTGCAAGCAAGTGCGGATGCAATGCGTTTTTCACTGATGGTTGCTAGGAGATGTTGTTTGTAAACCTTCAGTTTTTTATCACGCGCGTGAAAAAAGCATCAAAACGCATTGCACCCGCGCGGAAAAAACTGAACAACTAAACGCAATTGCAGCCAAAACTGACTGAACTTGCTTGCAAAATGGTGCGAGTTTAACTGAACGCACCCTGAACGCATCCGGACCAAATCTGTCACGCTCGTGTGAACTCAGCCTAACCGTTTATGGGTATTTAGGGCATTTTCCTATAAAGTGGCCATCCATTTTAATATTTCACCTGGATTTGTTCTGTGTTTTAGGATATAATTCGGAATTTAGATGGTATTCGTATTATTGGAGGGTTCCTTTCACACGCTGATCCGAAAATAAAAGCAGGTGCTCTTAATGTACTCAACAACCTGAGCTTGAACCTACCAAATCAGGAACAAATACAGGTGAGATTACCTTAAGTAACATTGTAGAACAGCAGAGGCTGCCATTATAAGCTGTGGTTACATAGAACATTTTACAGGTGAAACTCGAAAAATTAGAATATCGTGCAAAAGTCCATTTATTTCAGTAATGCAAATTAAAATGAATTGCATTAATGCAGCTTAAAATTTGAATTTAGTGAAAAGGTTCAATATTCTAGGCTAAAAGTGTCGCACTGTCTAGTCAGCTAATTAATCCATATTCCCTGAGCAAAGGGCACCTCAAAAGTGTGACTTTGGGGTTTCATAAGCCATAATCATCCAAATTTTAACCAATAAAGGCTTGACATATGTCACTTTGCATGTACTGAGCCTATCTCATATGTTAGTTTCACCTTTTAAGTTGCATTACTGAAATAAATGAACTTTGCACGATATTCAAATTTTTCGAGTTTCACCTGTATTTTGCACCTTTCTGCATTGAGACAGCTATAGTATCTGGGCACCTTTAAAGGGAATCTGTCAGCAGTTTTGACCATGCAGAACTGCTAAGAGCACTAGTAAAGGGCTGGTGAGAGCAATACAAACATACCTTTTGTGGACCTTTTCTCCTCAGGAGTAGTGTCAATATGCACTTTTATACTGCCAGATTGTCCAGGGTTGTCCAGGATTAAAAAACATGGCTGCTTTCTTACAAAAACAACACTAGACCTGGCCTTAGATTGTGTGCGGTATTGCTGATCTGTCCCGTTGAATCCAACTGAGTCGAGCTACAGTACCAGACATAATCCATGGAAAGGGGTGGTGCCGTCTCCTTTCTCTCTTCCTGCTTGCCATAGACATAGCAGCAGCGAGCAGGAAGAGAGACAGGAGACGGCACATGCCTTCTCCTCATACAGCTGATCGTTGGGATTCCGGATGTCGGACCCCCGCCAATCTGATGTTGATTACCTATCCTGAGGATGCTTTATGACATACATTATGGCCACTGACTTTTCTTTATTCAAACCTCCTCAGGTAGGCTACTTTCACATATGCATTTTGTCATTCCGGTTTTGAGATGCAGCAGAGGATCTCAAAACTGGGCCAAAGCAGTTCTGTTTTGTCCCCTTGTATTCTGAATGGAAAGAGAACCATTAAAGATATCTTCTGTTCTGTCAGCATTCCGTTTTGTAACCAGACACAAAACCACTGGAACATGCGGTTTTGTGTCCAGTCACCGAAACAGAAAAACCCGGATCAGTTACTAAAAGCAATGTAAGTCAATTATGACAGACTGTTGTTGTTGTTGTGTGTGTGATTGTGTTGTGTGTTGTGTGTGTGTGTGTATGTGTGTGTGTTGTGTTTTTTTTTTTTTTTTTTTTTGTTAGGGTCTTAAAAAAAAAAAAAAAAAAAAAAAACGCATCCATCACCCATTGACTTTCAATTTTATTTAGTGAAGGATCCGGTTTGTTCCGTTTCAATTTCACATAACCGCATCCTAACGAAGCGAAAGCATACTGATGTGTAATCAAAACTGAACCGTTTAGGTCAGATTTTGAGATCCTCTGCCAGATTTCAAAACCTGAAACCAAAACGCATAAGTAAAAGTAGCCTTTGAACAAAAGTCGAACATTTAACCAGCACATGGAACAGTATTGCAACTTAATTAGTTTCTTTTGCTACTTAGGCTTTTATAAATGAAGTATTAAAGGATATCACAGAGTGTTCGTTAAATTCTGAAGTCCAGCTGGCTGGCCTGAGACTGGTGATCAATATGTCAGTCACCAATAAGTACCATGAAAAGATGGAAGATTATATTCCAAATCTACTCTATTTACTAGATGGAGGAAATGACACCACCAAGGTATGATTTACCCCCCATTAACCCCTGAAAGGGAATTTCTTACCTCCCCTGAGCTCTATAAAGTGCGGTGCTACATAAATAGTACTGTCACGCCTAACTCCAGAAGGCTAAGTTATATGTCCATGCTCAGCCCTGTCCAACCCCCCTGCAAACCAAGACTGCAGTATATTGAAAGGACTCATTCTGGAGTCCTCTCCAGTATGTGTGCATGCTCATGAGTCCTCACAGTGGACATGCAAGTTAGTGATCTGGAATCAGGAGTGGCAGTGCTATTCATGTAGTACTGCACTTTATAGGGCTTGGGGTAGGTGACAGTCACATTAACCCCTTGAGGACCGGGCTCATTTTCACCTTAAGGGCCAAGCCATTTTTTGCAAATCTGACATGTCACTTTATGTGGTGATAACTTTGAAACTCTTTTTTACTTGTCCAGGCCAATCTCAAATTGTTTTTTCGCCACGTATTGTACTTCATGACAGTGGTAAAATTGAGTTAAAAAAATTACCAAATTTCAATTTCTCTACTATAATAGACAGTAATACCTCCAAAAATAGTTACTTTACATTCCCCATTTGTCTACTTCATGTTTGGATCATTTTGTGAATGCAATTTTATTTTTGGGGGACGTTAGAAGGCTTAGAAGTTTAAAAGCAAATCTTGAAATTTTTCTGAAAATTTCTAAAACCCACTTTTTCAGGACCAGTTCAGGTCTGAAGTCACTTTTTGAGGCTTACATAATAGAAACCACCCAAAAATTACCAAATTTTACAAACTACACCCCTCAAGGTATTCAAAACTTACAATTTACAAACTTTAATCCTTAGGTGTTCAACAAGAATTAATGGAAAATAGAGATACAATTTCACTTTTTCGGCAGATTTTCCATTTGAATAAATTTTTTCCAGTTACAAAGCAAGGGTTAACAGCCAAACAAAACTCAATATTTAGGGTCCTGATTCTGTAGTTTACAGAAACACCCCATATGTGGTCGTAAACTGCTGTATGGGCACACGGCAGGGCGCAGAACAAAATGAATGCCATACGGTTTTTGGAAGGCAGATTTTGCTGGACTGGTTTTTTGACACCATGTCCCATTTGAAGCCCCCCTGATGCACTCCTAGAGTAGAAACTCTAAAAAAAGTGACCCCATTTTAGAAACTATGTGATATGGTGGCAGTTTTGTTGGTACTATTTTAGGCTACATATGATTTTTGGTTGCTCTATATTATACTTTTTTTGAGGCAAGATAACAAGAAATAGCTGTTTTGGCACCGTTTTTTATTTTTTGTTATTTGCAACATTCATCTGACAGGTTAGATCATGTGGTATTTTTATAGAGCAGGTTGTCACGGACGCGACAATACCAAATATGACATTTTTCTGGTGGTTTCAGTTTTACATAACAAAGCATTGAAAAAATATTATTTTAGTGTCTCCACATTCTGAAAGCCATAGTTTTTATTTATTTTTTGGGTGACTGTCTTGTGTAGGGGCTCATGGTTTGATTGGCACTATTTTGGGGTGCGTATGACTTTTTGATTGCTTGCTATTACACTTTTTGTGATGCAAGGTGACCCAAAAATTGCATTTTTTTGTACACTTTTTCTTTTTTTCTTTTAAGTGTTCACCTGAGGGGTTAGGTCATGTGATATTTTTATAGAGCAGGTTGTTACGGACGCAGCGATAAGCAATATGTATACCTATTTTATTTATGTACGTTTTACTTAATATCATTTTTGAAACAAAAAAAAAAATCATGTTTTAGTGTCTCCATATTCTGAGAGCCATAGTTTTTTTCAGTTTTTGGGCGATTGTCTTAGGGAGGGTCTCATTATTTGCGGGTTGAAATGACTGGCACTATTTTGGGTTGCATATGACTTTTTGATAATTTGCTATTACACTTTTTGTGATGTAAGGTGACAAAAAATGTCGTATTTTTTTTACGGTGTTCACCTGAGGGGTTATGTCATGTGATATTATTATAGAGCAGGTTCTTACGGACGCAGCAATACCTAATATGTATACTTTTTTTAAATTTAAGTTTTACACAATAAAACAAAAAAAAGATGTTTGTGTCTCCATATTCTGACCCATATTCTTTTTAATTTTTGGGGTTATTATCTTAGGTACAGACGTGGACAAAATTGTTGGTACCCTTTGGTCAATGAAAGAAAAAGTCACAATGGTCACAGAAATAACTTTAATCTGACAAAAGTAATAATAAATTAAAATTCTATAAATGTTAACCAATGAAAGTCAGACATTGTTTTTCAACCATGCTTCAACAGAATTATGTAAAAAAATAAACTCATGAAACAGGCATGGACAAAAATGATGGTACCCCTAACTTAATATTTTGTTGCGCAACCTTTTGAGGCAATCACTGCAATCAAACGCTTCCTGTAACTGTCAATGAGACATCTGCACCTCTCAGCAGGTATTTTGGCCCACTCCTCATGAGCAAACTGCTCCAGTTGTGTCCGGTTTGAAGGGTGCCTTTTCCAGACTGCATGTTTCAGCTCCTTCCAAAGATGCTCAATAGGATTGAGGTCAGGGCTCATAGAAGGCCACTTTAGAATAGTCCAATTTTTTCCTCTTAGCCATTCTTGGGTGTTTTTAGCGGTGTGTTTTGGGTCATTGTCCTGTTGCAAGACCCATGACCTGCGACTGAGACCAAGCTTTCTGACACTGGCTAGTACATTTCTCTCTAGAATTCCTTGATAGTCTTGAGATTTCATTGTACCCTGCACAGATTCAAGACACCCTGTGCCAGACGCAGCAAAGCAGCCCCAGAACATAACAGAGCCTCCTCCATGTTTCACAGTAGGGACAGTGTTCTTTTCTTGATATGCTTCATTTTTTCGTCTGTGAACATACAGCTGATGTGCCTTGGCAAAAACTTCGATTTTTGTCTCATCTGTCCACAGGACATTCTCCCAGAAGCTTTGTGGCTTGTCAACATGTAGTTTGGCATATTCCAGTCTTGCTTTTTTATGATTCGTTTTCAACAATGGTGTCCTCCTTGGTCGTCTCCCATGTAGTCCACTTTGGCTCAAACAACGACGGATGGTGCGATCTGACACTGATGTTCCTTGAGCATGAAGTTCACCTTGAATCTCTTTAGAAGTCTTTCTAGGCTCTTTTGTTACCATTCGGATTATCCGTCTCTTAGATTTGTCATCAATTTTCCTCCTGCGGCCACGTCCAGGGAGGTTGGCTACAGTCCCATGGATCTTAAACTTATGAATAATATGTGCAACTGTACTCACAGGAACATCTAGTTGCTTGGAGATGGTCTTATAGCCTTTACCTTTAACATGCTTGTCTATAATTTTCTTTCTGATCTCTTGAGACAGCTCTTTCCTTTGCTTCCTCTGGTCCATGTCGAGTGTGGTACACACCATATCACCAAACAACACAGTGATTACCTGGAGCCATATATATAGGCCCAATGGCTGATTACAAGGTTGTAGACACCTGTGATGCTAATTAGTGGACACACCTTGAATTAACATGTCCCTTTGGTCACATTATGTTCTGTGTTTTCTAGGGGTACCATCATTTTTGTCCATGCCTGTTTCATGAGTTTATTTTTTTACATAATTCTGTTGAAGCATGGTTGAAAAACAATGTCTGACTTTCATTGGTTAACATTTATAGAATTTTAATTTATTATTACTTTTGTCAGATTAAAGTTATTTCTGTGACCATTGTGACTTTTTCTTTCATTGACCAAAGGGTACCAACAATTTTGTCCACGTCTGTACATGCTAATTTTTTGCGGGATGAGGTGACTGTTAGATTGTTACCATTTTAGTGGGCATACAGCTTTTTGATCGCTTGCTGTTGTACTTTTAGTGATGTAAGGTTACAAAAAATGGTTTATTTAGCACAGTTTTTAATTTCACGGTGTTCATCTGAGGGGTTAGGTCATGTCATATGTTTATAGAGCCGGTTGATACGGACGCGGTGATACTTATTATTATTATTATTATTATTATTATTATTATTATTATTATTTCTACTTTTCCCTATTTATTTTTACCTATATTTTTTTTAACTTCATTTGGGGAAAATGATGTTTTTTTCCAGTACATAAAAGTATGTTAGCGATGATTAAAAGAGAATGGAAATCTCCAGATAGGAAATTATTTATTTCCAGAACTATGAGGCGTAGACTTCCCTTTTAATGATGAGGATGAGACACTGTTAAAAGGGTTGTCCGAGTTATGGAAAAAAAATATATAGCACTGAAAATCTGATGGGCAGCAATATATAACTAAGCTAAGCGAGTTTTATGCAAAAGAAATATATATATTTCCTCATTTCCCTGGTTCTTTTCTGGCCCTTTGTTTACATGCAATAAAAAACAATCTCTGCCCCTCCCCCTGCACTGCTAAGGGACTGAATACAAGTGCTGCCCTAAGTGACATGTCTGCCTGCTGGGAGACTCTGCAGCATGTTGTAAGTGTAGAACTACAAGTCCCAGCTGTATAATGACACTGCTAATACACACAGGATCTTCCCCCTACCTTCTTGTGTAATGCTCTCTCTAGTATGTCAGCTCCAGTGCCCAGCATTGTCTCCTCACTGCCTGCATAGCTGTGCAGCTGAAGGGGTTAAGAATCCTAGCAGAGAGTAGACGGCAGTGAAGGGGGCCGTGGCCAGCACAGTGACGTCTGGTTTACAGGCTTGTAAACTACCTTTATCAGAGCAGGGAGAGAAGCTGACATCACAGGTCATGTGACCCTCAGTGAAATATGAGAAATCAGCCACTGGAGATAAAGTGAGTTAATTGAAAAGCTGTTACATTTGCTTAGTTAGGAACATAGAACCAAAAAATAACTCGGATAACCCCTTTAACCGCTTGCTCCAAAGTTGATGTTTCCCTTTCAAAGTTAGTTAAGGGATCAAATTCTCTTCCCTTTGAAGATATGGGATCATTTAAAAGATCCTATGGACAAGAAAGTAGATTACAGTCTAAAAAAGACCTGGGAATCTGTTGCGGCTATATTTAAGCCCAATGTAGCTGCAACTTCACTATTTCGATTCTTGAAAAAATGGTTACAGCAGTTAGAAGTCCTTATTAAGGAGGGTAGACCTTATGATACCTTAGTGGATTCTTTCCCTCTTTTATTAAAAGCGGTAGATTGATTGATTATTTATTTATTTATTTTTATCTGATGCGACAGCGGAGTCAGTTAGAATGGCCGCCAGAACCTCTAGTCTATCGGTAGTAGCAAGGAGGGCCCTATGGTTAAAATCATGGACGGGGGATGTTGCATCAAAAATGTTATTGTGTAATTTACCCTTTCATGGCAACTTAATGTTTGGGCAGGATTTAGAGACTATATTAGAGAAAGCAGCAGACTCTAAAAAATCAGTTCCAAAAGAAAAGAATAAAGGAAAATATCCGTTTTATAAAGCTAAGAAAAGGGGTGCCTTTCATTCCAAAAGAACAGACTAGAGGAGGACAGTGGTCAAAAGGAAAAAAATCAAAATATGGGAAGGAACAGAGGTTTCATGTTCACCCCCAAAAATTCAGAAACTTCAAAACAATGACGCCAAGATTCAAGTGGGGGGAAGGCTACATTTTTTCCTAGAAAACTGGGAAAATATCACCCAACGTGCATGGGTGCTAAACATAGCAGAAGGTCTCGATATATTGCCTTCCGTCTTCCTCCCCCAGTACATTTTTTCAGGATAACACCCATTCACAAGACATCTCTCCTTCAGGAGTCTCTCGAGGAAGGTGTCCGGGACCTTCTATCTCAAAGAGCTATTATTCCAGTACCCTATTCAACAGGATACTACTCAACAGTGTTTTTTGTGAAGAAGCCCAATGGGAAGTTCCGTTTGATCCTAAATCTAAAAAAATTGAACAAATTCATAAAATGCAAAAAGTTCAAAATGGAATCCCTAAGGTCAACCATAAACTTATTTAAAAAAAAGCAGATTTCCTAGCATCAATAGATTTAAGAGATGCATATTACCATGTACCAATATGCAAAGAAGCTCAAAGATATCTGCGGTTTGCAGTATTTCTGGGTAAAAAGTTATATCATTTCCAATTCCAGGTTCTTCCCTTTGGGATCACCTCTGCTCCGAGAGTGTTCACGAAGGTGATGATAGAGGTCATGGCACGTTTGAGAAGCTGAAATATCTTAATACCCTAATTAGACGACCTACTTGTGGTAGGGAACTTGGAGGAAAATCTAGAGACAAATATATCAAAAACATGTCAGATTCTGTCCCAATTAGGGTGGATCATAAACTGGGAAAAGTAAAAACTCACCCCTTCACAGAGATTAATCTTTTTAGGCGTTTACTTGGATTCCATACTGCAAAAAATGTTTCTTCCGGCCGAAAAAGTATCAGAAATGTTTTTTTTTTTAAAGTATCAAGATTCACAGAAATTGCAAGTTGTTCAGTCAGGGGAACAATTGGGTTATTAGGCTCTCTGACATCGTGCATTCCCGCAGTAAAATGGGCCCAATTCCACATTCGTACCCTGCAACAATGGTTACTAGGATGTTGGAACAGAAAGCAAGAGGCCTTAGATCAGATAATCCTGATTCCTCCTTGGGTAAAAAAAAACCTCACTTTAGTGGTGGTTAACCACTACCCGACCGCCTAACGCAGGATTGCGTCCTGCGGGCGGCCGGGTTATTCCTCCTTGATGCGCAGGATCCGAAGGTAAACTAGTTGATCTACAGCCTGCCAGCGGAGATCATTCGCTGGCAGGCTGTAGATGCAGATTTATTTTTTAACCCTTGAAAGGTATATCAGACGCTGTTGTGTTAACAGTGTCTGATATATCTGCTACCTGGTCCTCTGGTGGTCCCTTTTGCTTGGATCGACCACCAGAGGACACAGGCAGCTCTGTAATAAGTAGCACTAAGCACTACACTACACCCCCCCCCCCTGTCACTTATTAACCCCTGAGCACCCCGCAGTCATTGATCACCCCCCTGTAAGGCTCCATTCAGACGTCCGTATGTGTTTTGTGGATCAGCGGATCCGCAAAACACTGACACCGCGGATCTGCAAAACATGGACACCGGCAATGTGCTTTCCGCATTTTGCGGATCCGCACATTGCCAGAACTACCGTATATAGAAAATGCCTTTTCTTGTCCGCAATTGCGGACAAGAATAGGACATGTTCTATAGGCTCTACAAAAAACGCAGTGTTCGCCCGTTCAGGCCTGATCTTGTGCGCACACTTGCGTTCAGTCCGCCCCACTGCAGTGACAGAATAATTTTTGAGGGGCATGGCGAGTTCATAGAAGATTATTTTTTGGGCCCAAGTTAGCGGATTTTTTTTTTTTGTTTTTTTTTGTTTTTTCTTACAAAGTCTCATATTCCACTAACTTGTGACCAAAAATTAAATCTCACATGAACTCGCCATACCCCTCACGGAATCCAAATGCGTAAAATTTTTTAGACGTTTATATTCCAGACTTCTTCTCACGCTTTAGGGCCCCTAAAATGCCAGGGCAGTATAAATACCCCACAAGTGACCCCATTTTGGAAAGAAGATACCCCAAGGTATTCCGTGAGGGGCACGGTGAGTTCCTAGAATATTTTTTATTTATTTTTTGGCACAAGTTAGTGGAAAATGTTGATTTTGTAAGAGAGAAAAAAAAAACAAACAAAAAAAACATTTTCCACTAACTTGTGCCAAAAATAAAATATTCTAGGAACTCGCCATGCCCCTCACGGAATACCTTGGGGTATCTTCTTTCCAAAATGGGGTCACATGTGGGGTATTTACACTGCCCTGGCATTTTAGGAGCCCTAAAGCGTGAGAAGAAGTCTGGAATCCAAATACCTAAAAATGCCCTCCTAAAAGGTACTTTAGGCGGGGCTAAATTGTGAGCAACCCTGTAAAGCCTAAAAGGTACTAGTTGGACTTTCGGCCCCTTTACGCACCTAGGCTGCAAAAAAGTGTCACACATGTGGTATCGCCGTACTCAGGAGAAGTAGGGCAATGTGTTTTGGGGTGTATTTTTACATATACCCATACTGTGTGTGAGAAATATCTCTGTAAATGACAACTTTTTAATTTTTTTTATACAAAGTTGTCAATTTACAGAGATATTTCTCTCACACAGCATGGGCATATGTAAAAATACACCCCAAAACACATTGCCCTACTTCTCCTGAGTACGGCGATGCCACATGTGTGACACTTTTTTGCAGCCTAGGTGCGTAAAGGGGCCGAAAGTCCAACTAGTACCTTTTAGGCTTTACAGGGTTGCTCACAATTTAGCCCCGCCTAAAATTCCAGAACAGTAAACACACCCAACAAATGACCCCATTTCGGAAAGTAGACACCCCAAGGTATTTGCTGAGGGGCATATTGAGTCCATGAAAGATTGAACTTTTTTTGTCACAAGTTACCGGTAAGGCAGACTTTGAGAGAAAAAAATAAAAAAATCAATTTCCGCTAACTTGTGCCCCAAAAAAAAAAAAAAACTTCTTCTATGAACTCGCCATGCCTCTCACGGAATACCTTGTGGTGTCTTCTTTCCAAAATAGGGTCACATTTGGGGTATTTATACTGCCCTGGCATTTTAGGGGCCCTAAAGCGTGAGAAGAAGTCTGGAATCCAAATGCCTAAAAATGCCCTCCTAAAAGGTACTCGTTGGAATTTGGGCCCCTTTGCGCACCTAGGCTGCAAAAAAGTGTCACACATGTGGTATCGCCGTACTCAGGAGCTGTAGGGCAATGTGTTTTGGGGTGTATTTTTACATATCTCTGTAAAATGACAACTTTGTATAAAAAAAAATGGGAAAAGTTGTCTTTTACAGAGCTACACCCCAAAAAACACATTGCCCTACTTCTTCTGAGTACGGCGATACCACATGTGTGACACTTTTTTTGCAGCCTAGGTGCGCAAAGGGGCCCAAATTCTAAAGAGCACCTTTAGGATTTTCACAGGGCATTTTTTACGCATTTGGATTCCAAACCACTTCTCACGCTTTAGGTCCCCTAAAATGCCAGGGCAGTATAAATACCCCACAAGTGACCCCATTTTGGAAAGAAGACACCCCAAAGTATTCAGTTAGTGGAATATGAGACTTTGTAAGAACAAAAAAAAAACAAAAAACATTTTCCGCTAACTTGTGATGAAAAATGAAAACTTCCATGAACTCACTATGCCCATCAGCGAATACCTTACGCTGGGTTCAGACCTGAGCGTTTGCGATGAAGCGTTCTGTATGCACGATTGTACGTGTTTTTGCAATCGCGCATACAGAGACAAGCGAACGCCCATTGTTGCGCGTTCCCGCTGAAGTCTATGTACGGGAACGCGCGACAAGACGCCCCAAAGAAGCTCATGTACTTCTTGGGGAGTTGGGCCTTTTACAGCGCGATCGTACGCACTGTAAAACGCTCAGGTGAGAACCATTCCCATGGGGAATCATTGGTTCTTGCCTGTTGAGCGGTTTACAGCGCGTAGGAACGCGCTGTAAAACGCTCAGGTTTGAACCCCGCCTTAGGGTGTCTACTTTCCGAAATGGGGTCATTTGTGGGGTGTTTCTACTGTCTGGGCACTGTAGAACCTCAGGAAACATGACAGGTGCTCAAAGTCAAAGTGCGTAAATTCACATTTTTGCACCATAGTTTGTAAACGTTATAACCTTTACCCAAACCAATAAATATACACTTATTGCATTTTTTTTAATCAAAGTCATGTAGAACAATAAATTTAGAGAAAAATGTATATAGAAATGTAGTTTTAATTTAAAAATTTTACAACAAAGTGAAAAATGTTTTGTTTTTTTGCAAACATTTCGGTCAATTTTGATTAATATGAAAAAAAGGAAAAATGTCAGCAGCAATGAAATACCACCAAATGAAAGCTCTATTAGTGAGAAGAAAAGGAGGTAAAATTCATTTGGGTAGTAAGTTGTATGACCGAGCAATAAACTGTGAAAGTAGTGTAGTGCAGAATTGTAAAAAGTGGTCTGGTCATTAAGGGGGTTTAAGCTAGGGAAGCTAAGCTGGTTAAATCCGGACCACCTAAAAGGAGTAGATTGGTCCCCCGATCAGACTCAAACGATCACCACCGACTCAAGTCTGTGGGAATGGGGAGCTTATTGCTCTCTTCATGCCTGCCAAGGACGATGGTCCATGGATCAGATGAGTCAGTCATCAAATCAGAGAGAACTCTGGGCTGTTTGGGAGGCATTAAAAGCTCTGTCTAAAGATACAATAGGGAAAGATCTACAAATAAGGTCCGACAATACAACGGTAGTAGCCTACCTAAATCATCAGGGAGGAACAAGGAGCGAAAGTCTGGGTCAATTGGCTGAAATTTATTTTTTCCTTGGGCAGAAAGTCACGTAAATTCCCTATCAGCAGTACATCTCAAAGGATCTTTAAACGTAAAAGCAGACTTCTTAAGTAGAGTACCTCTAAAATCAACAGAATGGAGCCTGGAGAAGCGGGTCTTTACACAAATAACCACAATGTGGGGGACTCCGCAAGTAGACCTTTTTGCCACAGCACAAAATACAAAACTCAAAAGATTATTTTTTCTAAATCCCTTTGACGGAAACATAGTGGTGAATGCGCTGGCACATAAATAGGAATTCCGCCTAGCGTATGCGTTTCCTCCTCTAGTGTTAAAGATTATTGAGAAAGATCCGACAAGAAAGGGCTCATGTGATACTGATGGCTCCACTATGGCCAAAAAAATCATGGTTCACGGTTCCGTCTGTTAAAACTTTTGTCAATAGAGAGTCCATGGATCCTTCCCTGGACAAAAAACCTACTAGTCCAAGGTCCAATCTGTCATCCTCGGGTAGAGAAGCTACACCTGGCTACTTGGAATCTGAAAGGTTAACTTCAAAAGCCAAAGGACTTTCAGATGATATAATCAATACCATGGCAGCTAGCAGAAAGGTAGTAACCTCAAAGATTTATTCCAGAGTCTGGTCAAAACTTTGTGACTGGTGTTCTGAATCAAAAAATTCATGCCAGATTTTTTCTGTTCAGATGGTATTAGGATTCTTACAATCTGGTTTTGACAAAGGGTTACGTCCTAATACTTTAAGGGTCCATGTATCAGCATTGAGTTCAGTTTTTGATATGAAAATCGCTGACCACCCTTGGATCTTAGTTTTAGAGGCCACCCAACATTTCAGAAAATCAGACTATTTGTTTGTCCAGTTCCAGGGGAAATTTAGAGGTCATAGAGCCACAAAAGACTCCTTAGCCAGATGGATTAAGTCGGCAATATTAGAATCCGCCAAAAAATTTCAAAGCCCATTCCACAAGATCGATTTCCACTTCTTGGGCAGAAAAAGCTAATGTTCCAGTAGAACAAATTTGTAGGGCAGCAACCTGGTCCAGCCCTCATACCTTTTATAAAGCATTATAGGGTATAGGGTCAAAACAGGAGCTTTCCTTCGGTAGGAGAGTTTTAGAGGCTGTTGTCCCTCCCTAGGATAACATTGATCTGATATAGCTCATGGTATGCCGTCATGGATGATGAAAGGGAAAAAACATATTACTTACCGGTAATTTCCTTTTTCATGAATCCTCCATGACGGCAGGGTTTTCCCGCCTCCTTATATAAAAAAAAATATACATTTTTTTTTTATATATAAGGAGGTGTTAAGTATGTGTGTGTGTGTGTGTGTGTGTGTGTAATACATTTTTTTTATATAATCTTGGAAGAATAGATTCTCTAGGCTGTCGGTCCAGAAGACACTGAGGATATGCTGGAGGAGGGTCTATTTTATACTTCCTGTCCCTACCTGGTTAGAGGCGGGTCATCACTCATGCTATGCCGTCACGGAGGATTCCTGAAAAGGAAATTACTGGTAAGTAATATGTTTATTTTATTTTTTTACTTGAAACTTTTAATTTTTTGGGCGGAAAACTTTATTTTTTCAACTTTTTTTTTCACTTAATTTTTTGTCCCACTTTGGAACTTGATCCCCTTTACAATGCAGTCCAATACTTCTGTATTGGAATGCATTGGCTGTATGAGTAATACACTGTGTATTACTCATACAGCTTCCGGCCTGTACCGGGACATCAGGGCATACCAGTAGACCCTGTGTCCCCAAGAGGTTAAAGACGCAGCCAATTATCACTTTTGCACTTTAGTTTTTTCCTCTGCAGTTTCCAAAAGCAAACATTTTCTGTAAATATGGCTTATTTTTTGTGGGGGTGAAAGTTGTATTTTTTTAATGATGGCATCATTTAATTTACCATAGTGTCTATTATATTTTACACATGGAATTTAATCAAGTGTAAAATCGAATACCATATATGAATTGATCATATTGTAATTCTGTCACATCCATGAATGTAGGAATCATGATGTATTAGGATTGGTTTAGGTATCTAATATATAATTATGAAGCCCATTATATTTTACTACATGAAAAAAAATATGAAAATTTTTAATCTGAAAGCCATAACCTTTTCGCAAAGGTACAGCACTGTGTGATGGCTATTTTTATTTAGTTTATATTGGTACCATTTTGGGGTACATACAACTTTTTGATCATTTTTGTTAATGTTTTTTTTCCCTTTCATCCTCCATGACGGCATACCATGAGAGATGACCCGCCTCCAACCAGGTAGGGACAGGAAGTATAAGTTTGACTCTCCTCCGGCTCCTCCTCAGTGTCTTCCTGTCCCTCCAGGTAGGAGATGGGTTTTCTCTTATGGTCGCCGACGATGAAGAAAGAAGTAGAAGAAGGAAAGTGGATGCCATGTGAGGAGGCAGCAGGGTCCGGTCCCCATTGGGGAAGCCGGGCTCTGGAAGACCTGTCTCTTACCTGCTGCTGGTGCGGGCAGACAGGTCCATGTGGGGCCGGACACTCAGGGAGTCCCTCCGGTCGGTTGCGATACTCCACACTGCGATCCGGCATGGCCGGCGCTCACAGTGTCGTCACTGGAAGTGGACGCGCGTCATGCGTTCCACGAAGCGTTCCACAGCTCACTTCCGGATTGGGGCCTGAGAGCACTTCCGGGCGGTGGATCGCATGCCGGCGGCGGCGGGAAAATTCAAAAAAGCGCACAGGATTATGGCGGAAGTCGTCCTCTGATCTGAGGTCTGGAGGTAAAAACTATTTAAGGGGGGAACAGTGACTTTTGTTTCCCTAAAAAAGATGCTGGACCCAGGTGAAATTATGGAGAACACTCAGGGATCCGTACCAGTGAGTAATTTACCAGGACAAGGGTAAAAGGCAGTATATTCTGTTAGATTAACCCTTATGTATTTTCTTTCTTTCTGTATGTGTGCAGAGCGAGAAAGAGAGTGCTCAGAAAGCAAAATCTAGTCAGAGGGCAAAAAAGTGCAGTCTCTGTTCTATTAAACTTTCTGATTCTTCTGCTAGGAAAGTGTGTAAAAAATGCACTGACAACATTTCTAAGGATTTAGTTCCGTCCCTAAAAGAAGAACTTAAAAACACAATTAGGGAAGAAATCAGGGCTGCTATGTCAGACACCTCATTAATTCCTTCCTGCTCCAAACAGGCGCAGGGACCAGCGACAAAAGCATCTGATTCAGAATTTGAGGAGGACTCAGAGTCGGGTGAACTCGGGTCTGAAGATTCTGGTTCAGATTCCGAATTTAAAAACTATCTTTTTTCATCGGAAGATACCAAAGAATTAATTAAGGCAGTTAGAGCCACTATGGATCTTTCTGATGAAAAAATCTGTAGATCAGTCCATGACGAGATGTTCAGTGGTTTTGAACAGAGATCTAACCGAGGTTTTCCGGTGCATAAAAACATGCACGATCTGATTAAAAGAGAATGGAGGTCCCCGGATAGGAAACTATTCATTCCTAGGACAATAAGGCGACGTCTCCCCTTTTCTAGCGAAGACGAAGCCTTGTTAACCACCTGCCCTAAGATAGATGTTTCTCTGTCTAAATTAGTGAAGGGTCCTAACGCCTTACCATTTGAAGACATGGGGTCATTAAGGGACCCCATGGATAAAAAGACAGATCAGACTCTTAAAAAAACATGGGAAGCTTGTGCTGCCCTGTTCAAACCAAACCTAGCGGCAACCTCAGTATCCAGATCATTAAAAAAATGGCTCACACAGTTAGAATCCCTACTGAAAGGCGGTAGTACATACGGTGATCTTAAAGATTCCTTTCCGCTCCTAATCAAAGCGGTGGATTTCCTATCTGATGCCACTGCGGAATCTGTCAGGATAGCTGCTAAGGCATCTGGGTTAGCGGTCGTGGCAAGAAGGTCCCTCTGGTTAAAATCCTGGTCAGGTGAGGTCAGTTCAAAATTAAAATTATGTACCTTACCTTTTCATGGTAATCTATTGTTTGGAGAGGATTTAGAGTCCATCCTAGAAAAGGCTTCCGATTCTAAGAAGACCTTTCCCAGAGATTCCGGGAAGAGGAAATTTCCCTTTCGGAGAGTTAAAAAAGGGACCCCCTTTCAAGCAAAGAAAACAAACAGGGACTCAGGCTGGTCAAGGGGAAGAAACCAGAAGAGTAGAGGGTACCTGTTTTCTTCAAAGAATACGGAACCGTCAAAGCAATGACGCCAGTGCTCAGGTAGGAGGGAGACTAAGTTGTTTTTTAGACTACTGGGAAAAAATTACAACAAACCCTTGGGTCTTAAATACGATCTCAGAAGGCTACAAAATAGTTTTCCGTCTTCCTCCTCCCTCAAATATTTTCAGGGTAACTCCCATTCAAAAGACAACTGTTCTCCAAACAAATCTGGAGGAAGGGATTCGGAAGCTTCTGGCTCAAAGGGCCATAATTCCGGTTCCCTATTCTCAAAAAGGTCAGGGATATTATTCAACCGTTTTTCTAGTAAAAAAAACGGACGGGAAATTTCGGTTAATAATAAACCTAAAAAACTTAAACAAATTCATACAGTACAACAAATTCAAAATGGAGACAATAAGATCAACCGTGAATCTGCTGAAAAAGGGGGACTTTTTAGCCTCCCTAGACTTAAGAGACGCATACTACCACATTCCGGTATGCAAACAGTCCCAAAAGTTCCTGCGGATAGCGGTTTATTTGGGGAAAGTTCTGTTCCATTTTCAATTCCAGGTATTACCCTTTGGGATAACCTCGGCCCCCAGGGTCTTCACAAAGGTGATGCTGGAACTAGTGGCCCACCTGAGAAGGAGGAATATCTTGATCATTCCGTATTTAGACGACCTACTGATAGTAGGCGAGTCAAAACAGTCACTAGAGAACAATCTCTTTGTGACCTGCCAGACGCTGTATCTGGCGGGATGGCTAATAAATTGGGAAAAATCAAAGCCAGTCCCGTCCCAGGAAATAGTTTTCTTGGGTCTCTCCCTGGACACCACTCGTCAGAAAACGTCTCTTACAGAACAAAAAGTCTCTGGAGTGGTAGAAAAGGTCTCACGGTTTCAGAGTCATCCATCCTGTTCGATACGAGAAGCCATGAGACTACAAGGGACCCTGACTTCTTGCATCCCTGCAGTAAAGTGGGCTCAGTTCCACTCTCGAATTCTACAGCAGTGGACGCTGGCCTGCTGGGACAGAAGCCAGAGCTCTCTGGAACAGACAGTTCTGGTTCCTGTTTCGGTGAATCAGAGTCTTCAGTGGTGGAAGCAAGTAAGCCACCTACGCCAGGGAATTCCGTGGAATACGGAGGAGCAGGTTTTCATCACTACAGATGGAAGTCCTTGGGGGTGGGGAGCGCATTACTCTCATCACTATTTCCAGGGGGCCTGGGTAAACCACCAGAAAACTTGGTCCTCAAACCAAAAAGAATTGATGGCAGTTTGGGAGGCCATAAGTGGCGAGTCAAGACATAGAGGGAAAGGATGTCCAAATAAGATCAGACAACACCACAGTGGTAGCGTACTTAAACCATCAAGGCGGAACAAGAAGCCTATGTCTGAGTCAAATAACAGAAAAGATTTTTTCCTGGACAGAAGGAAATATAAGATCCCTTTCAGCGGTCCATTTAAAAGGAAGCTTAAATGTGAAGGCAGACTTCCTAAGCAGGGTCAAGATATATCAAACAGAGTGGAGTCTGAAGGAAGAAGTTTTTCTCCAAATAACCCAAAAGTGGGGAGTTCCCCAAATAGACCTCTTTGCTTCAGCCACAAACGCAAAAGTAGACCGCTTCTTCTCCCTCAATCCAAGAGACAAAAGCGAAGGCATAGATGCCTTTTCAATAAAATGGAGGTTCCATCTAGCTTATGCCTCCCCCCCCCCCCCCCCCCCCTACAACTAATGTCTCGGGTGATAAAGAAGATAAGGCAAGACAAAGCCCATGTTATTTTGATAGCTCCCTTATGGCCCAAAAAATCATGGTTTCCTCTTTTGAAGATCATGTCAATCCAAAGTCCATGGATCCTTCCTTGGGATCAGGATTTGTTGTCGCAGGGTCCCCTTCTCCATCCCGAGGTGGAAAAGCTGCATTTGGCAGCTTGGAACCTGAAAGGCCTGACAGATCCCGTCATCAATACTATGTCGGCCAGTAGAAAGGAGACAACCTCTAAGATCTATAATAAGGTTTGGAGAACCTTTAATACCTGGTGTGTAAAAGAAAAAGTATCCCCTGAAAAATTTTCGGTCCTTTCAATTCTAGGTTTCTTACAGTCTGGGCTGGAGAAAGGTCTTCGTCCCAATACTCTGAGGGTTCACGTATCAGCCCTTAGTGCAGTTTTTGATGAAAAAATTGCAAATCATTCTTGGGTTGTCAGATTCCTTAAAGGGGCAGATAGACTGAGACCATCATTGAAAGCTATGACTCCACCATGGGATCTTAATTTAGTTCTATCAGGTTTAACAGAAAGCCCCTTTGAACCTTTATCATCTGTCTCTATAAAATATATAACACTTAAAACCCTGTTCTTAGTAGCAATTACATCAGCCCGCAGGGTTAGTGAAATCCAGGCCCTGAAAATTAATGAACCTTTCTGTGTTATCTCTGCAGATAGAATTACGTTTAAGTTAGACAACTCCTTCCTTCCCAAAGTTGTGTCTAATTTTCACAGGCAAGAAGAGATATTGGTTCCCTCGTTTTGCGACGACCCGAAAACAGAAGGGGAGGAGAGGTTTCATAAGTTGGACGTGCGGAGAGCAGTGCTTATATATTTAGAGGCCACGAAGGTTTTCAGAAAGACGGATTCCTTGTTTGTTCAGTTTCTTGGCTTAAACAAAGGGCAGAGAGCGACAAAAAATACCATTTCAAGATGGATTAAGACGGCGATCTCAGATTCATATAAAGCGCTAGGGAAATCACCTCCTGAAGCCTTTACAGCTCATTCTACGAGATCGGTTTCGGCCTCTTGGGCAGAGAGGGCAAACGCTTCATTAGAGCAAATTTGTAGGGCAGCCACCTGGTCTAGCCCTAATACTTTTATTAAACATTACAGAATCCATGTTAAGGCAGGTCAGGATCTAGCCTTTGGGAGGAAAGTCCTTCAAGCTATAATCCCCCCCTAAAATTGTTAATATGTTATATCTCATGGTATGCCGTCATGGAGGATGAAAGGGAAAAACCAAATTACGTACCAGTAATTCCCTTTTCATGAATCCTCCATGACGGCATAGGGGTTTCCCACCCTAAAAAAAAAAAAAAAAAAAAAAAAAAAAAAAGGGATATATGTAAATATATACGTTCATAAGATTATGATAGGCCTACACATAGGTGATGGTGTGTGTGATGGTGTGCAAAAAAAAAAAAAAAAAAAAAAAAAAAGATTCGAAAGAACACTCTCTAGGCTGTCGATCCAGAAAGACACTGAGGAGGAGCCGGAGGAGAGTCAAACTTATACTTCCTGTCCCTACCTGGTTGGAGGCGGGTCATCTCTAATGGTATGCCGTCATGGAGGATTCATGAAAAGGGAATTACCGGTACGTAATTTGGTTTTCTTGGCTGGGGCAAAACCAAATTGGCTATTTCAGCTGTAGATAAATATTGTTATATTTTAATAGTTCAGGCATTTTTTAGGTGGGCGGTTTAAGTAATAGTTAGTTTTGTTGTTTTTTTTTTTAAACTTTTATTTTTTACACTGTACTTTTTAGTCCCCTCAGGAAGCTTGTACTATAGCTAGGAATGAGCAAATCGATTTGCCTCAGCAGAACCTGTCTACTGACTGTCAGGGCCAGACATATAGCTCCAGATTTCTAGTGGCTCAGTTGCTGCTTATGAAGCCACATTTGAGCTTCTGTCGGAACAGTGTCACTGGGTTAGATGGTCTGGTCCTGTCAATCAGATTGGACACTTCTTTACCTGTGGGAACAGCCCCTCCCAGATGAAGAACCTTTGCTTGCTCATCCCTACCAAGAGAATATTATATTTCAATCTATGGTATTTCCACAGGCTTCTTGTCAGGACGTCTTCGGGCATGGCTTTGGAGGCAGCTCGCTATGACAGGCCTGGGAGCCTTCACATAGTGTGCCCTCCGCATCCATTCTGTCCCCATAGAGAATGAATGGGTTCGCACCCGTTCCGCACAATTGCGGACGTGTGAATGGAGCCTAATAGAGAACTGACTTTTCAGTGGCAGAAAAATGTGGCACAACCTATTGGGCATATCTGTTGCAAAAATAGCAATTTTCATTTTTCACCATCCACAACACATTTCTTAAAAACACCTATGGAGTCAAAATGCTCACTTCACTCCTCAAAAAATGTGTATGGTTGATTTCTATTATGTGAATTGGTCTGAATTTTAAAATTATTGGTTTTGGAAATCTTCTTGAAAAGTTGAAAAATTGCTTCTAGAATTTTAAGCCTTCCAATGTCCAAAAAATAAATAAAATGAAATTTACAAAATGAAGCATACATAATGTAGACACATGGTGAATGTTAATTAAAGAGGACCTTTCACCACTCCTGATATGCCTGATGTAATAGCTACATGCATTCCTAATGTATAACAATTCTTGAGCATCTATTCTTATGGCTCTATGTTGTGCCCTAACTGTATTATTTCTGCTAGAAGTTATGAATGAATTGCTAGCAGTCTGCGGTAAAGATACAGAGGGGTGTTATAACTTTTAGTAGAAATAATAGAGCACGACATAGAGCCATAAGAATAGATGCTCCAGAATTGTTATACATTAGGAATGCATGAAGCTATTAAATCAGGCATATCAGGAGTTGTATAAGGTCCTCTTTAATTAACATTCACCATGTGTCTACTTTATGTATGCTTCATTTTGTAAATTTCATTTTATTTATCTTTTGGACATTGGAAGGCTTAAAATTCTAGAAGCAACTTTTCAAGAAGATTTCCAAAACTAATATTTAGAAAATTCAGAAATGCATGAAGCTATTAAAACAGGCATGTCAGCAAAGGTAACAGGTCCTCTTTAATAACTATTTTGCATCATTTTGTCTTAAAGTAGAACATTTCTAATTTTACCTCATTTTCTTTGTTGGTGTGTATTATTATTTTTTTTGTTTGTTTTTGTGTTTCTTTTTTTGACAAATAAAGGTAAAAAATATTTATTTACATTTACTACTAACATGAAGTATGACCTATCACGAAAAATCATTTTCAGGAAGGCTTGGATAAGTAAAAACATTCCAAAGTTCTTACCACATAAAGGGACACATCAGATTTGCAAAAAGGCTTGGTAAGATAGGTGACAATTGGCTGTATCTGCAAGGGGTTAAAGAATGATCCTGTTAGAACAAGTCACCCCCCTCCACAGGTCAGACCCCCACCGACTATGAGAACCCCTTAACATGAAATGAATATAGAGGCTGGTCAACCATTCATTCTGTATGGGACTGTTGGAAATGGCTGAGCAATGTACTTGTCTGTTTCCAGCAGTCCTATACAGAATGAAAGGAGTGGCATGGTGCATGCTCAGCTAGCCACTACATTCATTTTGGGGTATGAGTCCCAGAAGTCGGATCCTCACCAATTTAATAGTTATCCTCTATCCTGTGCTATAACCGGAATACCCATGTAAATATAAATTACATATAAAATATTGGTGCCTGTCTTGGATTGTGATCTTTTAGTTTATCAGGTATTTCTGTATTTCCCCCATAAGATACACACATTAAAACTTCTTGTGAACATGTCTGCAAATCCTTTGATGACTAGACCTCTCCTTGCAAGTAAGGTAAGATGTATTTTGTCTGTTGTGTTCTCTACACTTCAGGGTGCAATCCTTTCCTTAAACTTACATCACATTGACCCATACAATTCAACGAGGCAAAACACCTAATTCCTTTTTTCTTTTCATGGATCATTTTGTGAACGAGAGTAACCCTTTCTGTTTTTTCCATGTGATAAAAAAACATCTGCACGGAATTATCCATTTCTTTTAAGGATCTGATTGCTGATAAATCTGGTGCAAGGTTGGCACGTACTCCCAGATGTACACACTGATGTGCCCATAGACTTTAATGATCAGTAGGCTATTTGATTAGGAAATAAGTGAAAAGACGTATTAGAGATAAAAGATAACGTAGGAGTAGTTATTTGGAGGATTTGTACCAAAAGTAGTGCAAATGCAAAACAGAGTAGTAGCCTATGGAAACCAATCAGATTCCAGATAGATAGATAGATAGATAGATATATATATATATATATATATATATATATATATATATATCTATTTACAGGTCCTTTGGCAGTGACCTGATTGGTTGTCATTGGCAAATACTCAACTTTGCAGCAGCTTTGTTATATCTCCCCTTTTTGTCTTCTTCCTCCTCACGTAATTACCGTCTATTAGTGCCCCATGCCACTAGATATTGGCTTAGATATCCACACCATCCATGTGGAAATATGGAGGTGCAATCACCTCCACAGAATAACAGGGGCTCATTGTGCACTTTCTCTCACTGACTGATTACGGAGCTGTTATCCTTAACCCTTTCATCACTGGGGGATGTTTTAGACATTTATTCCCCAAATTTCACAGTTTTGTAATGCAGCATTATAAAGGTTTAGACCAGGGATGCCCAACCTGCAGCCTTCCAGCTGTTGCAAAACTGCAACACTCAGCATGCCTGGACTGCCAACAGCTATTAGCCTACAGCAGGACATGGTGGGAGTTGTCGTTTTACAACAACTGGAGGGCCGCAGGTTGAGAATCCCTGGTTTAGACAATACTGTTTATCCCCAATCTTATAAAGAAATCGGTGGCCTGGGATAATAATTGCTAGTTGGGGGTTATAATTGGGGTTGACACTTTTCCCAACAAAATATACTGACCAAGTTAAGCCACACCCCAAATGGGGCGAGGTTGTCGGGTCATGGCTCAACACGGGTTGTTAAGTCGCTGTCATACTGTGGCTCCCATTAGTGCCCCCTAGTAATATTAATGCCCCCATTAGTGCAACCAAGAATTAATAATGCCCCATTAGTGCCCCTCCGTAATAGTAATGCCCCCTAAAATTTAATGTACCCCAGAATGAATGCCCCCATTAGTACCACCCAGTAATAGTAATGCCCCCATTAGTGCACTCCAGAATTAATGCTCCTCATTAGTGCCCCTAAGAGTAATGGCCCGTTAGTGCGCTCCAGAATGAATAATGCCCCTATTAGTGCGCCCCAGAATTAATGCTGCTCATTAGTGCCCTCCCAGTAAGAATAATGGCCCATTAGTGCGCCCCTTAATTAATAATGCTACAATAGTGCTTCCCAGAGTTAATAATGCCTCCATTAGTGCCCCATAGTAGGAGTAATGCCCCCATTAGTGCCCCATAGTAGGAGTAATGCCCCCATTAGTGCCCCCTTTTGTGCTTCTGCAAAATAAAAATAAAAAAAGCACTCACCTTCTCCATTTTCTTGCGCTGTGGTGAACACTCACTGCTCACTGGAAGCTCAGAACAGGACCTGCACTCCATCGTGAAGATGTCTCGCAGGTCCTGTCCTCCAGTCAGCAGCAAGTGTTCCCTGCAGCGTGAGCAAATGGAGGAGGTAAAGGCTGCACTGATGAGAGCGCTCCACAATGGAAGCGCTCATTAGTAACTGGCCTTGTAGAAAAATTACCGGCAATAAGAAAAAAATTACCGGCACAGTCAGGGCCACTAAAATACCAGCCTTGACAGTGAGATACCGGCCGGGTGGCATCCCTAGTTATAATACATGACTGTATTAATGCATAATTGCCTGATGCTCGCACAAAATGGATTTGTCATGTTAGAGGGTTGTGCACTTCACTTCTGGGGTATTTTATCTATATTTACATTCATTTATTAGCTACGTCATGCTATACTTTGGGGCTTAGGGAACACATGATGTCTGTTCCCTGCATGTCCCCATAAGCAGATCTGAAAGCAGGGATACAATGGTTCCAGTCCATTAAGCCTCGTTCACACGTCAGTGATTTCCATCAGTGATTGTGCGCCAAAAGCAGGACATAAGGTATAATGGAGAGATCTGTACCTGTTCTGTGTTTAGAGCCGCTCCTGGTTTTGGCTCACAATGATTGATGGAAATCACTGACCGAACACTGATGTGTGAATCAGGCATAAGATCTATTTTACCAGTCATCTGTATACATCTGCATACACCGACATGCAGAGAAGGCAAATTGGGAAAAACTCCATATGATCTTAAAATTAGACAGCTCTAAACTAGAGCAGGCAGAAGGTGCACCAAACTTCTCACAGTGGCTCACTATGATCGCTTTGTGACATCTTACCAGTAATGGTAGACACTTAATTATGGCTTACTTCAGACCAATATGTTGCACCAAAATCTAAGTGCAGTTTGGTGCATTTAAAGATTCCTAAGCCATGCCTCCTTCTAGACACTCAGGGTAGGTTCACACAGTTTTTTAGAGGATGTCTTGGGGCAGATTTTCTTGTTATGTTTTTTTTTTGCCAAAGCCAGAAGTGGATCCAGGAGGAAGGTGAAGTAATCCTTTCATTATTTCTGATTCCTTTTTAATCCACTTCTGGCTTTGCCTGAAAAACTTACAGTAAAATCCACCTCAAAACCTTCTCCAAAAACAGTTTGAACCAACCCTTAACTATGTGATGAGGTGCAAAAACCCATAGGAGATGATTCATATGTGATACATCTGTGCTTAACTGGTAGAGGAACAGCCTGCTGGAGTTCACCAGATCTAAAACTGCCAAACCCCATTGACTAAAATGGGATCTTGCTGCTTTCTGGCATAAGTTATGGCTTTGGCTGGACAGAAAGTCCTGCATGCACTGCTTTGTCCACCAGAAACCAGAACATACAGTTGCAAGAAAAAGTATGTGAACCCTTTGGAATGATATAGATTTCTGCACTAATTGGTCATAAAATATGATCTGATCTTCATCTAAGTCACAACAATAGACAATCACAGTCTGCTTAAAGGGGTTGTCCGGGTTCAGAGCGGAACCCAGACATCCCTCCATTTTCACTCCGGCAGCCCCCCTGACATGAGCATCGGAGCAGTTTATGCTCCGATGCACTTCTTTGCCCTGCACTAAATTGCGCAGGGCAAAGGTATTTTTAGGAGTCCCGATGACATACCGGGGCTCTCCATGGGGCTGACAGGAACCCGGGTGACGTCACCGGCACTGATGGGTGGGATTTTGCTCTGCCCTAGCCAGTAAAATGGCTAGGGCAGAGCTAAAGCCCACCCCTCAGAGCCGGTGACGTCGCCGAACACACTGCCGGACGGAAGTTACCGCCCGGCAGTGTGTTATTGAAAACAAAAAAGCCTGTGACCTGCGCGATTTAGCGCAGGGCACGGGAGTGCATTGGAGCATGAGATGCTCCGATGCTAGCCTCAGGGGGGCTGTCTGGGTCAAAATAAGGGTATGTCACCCGGACAACCCCTTTTAAACTAATAACATACAAAGAATTAAATTTTACCATGTTTTTATTGAACACACCATGTAAACATTCACAGTGCAGGTGGAAAAAGTATGTGAACCCCAAGACTAATGACATCTCCAAGAGGTAATTGGAGTGAGGTGTCAGCCAACTTGAGTCCAATCAATGAGATGAGATTGGAGGTGTTAGTTACAGCTGCCCTGCCCTATATAAAACACACCAGTTCTGGGTTTGCTTTTCACAAGAGGCATTGCCTGATGTGAATAATGCCTTGCACAAAAGAGCTCTTGGAAGACCTATGATTTAAGAATTGTTGACTTATATAAAGCTGGAAAGGGTTATGAAGTATCTCCAAAAGCCTTGCTGTTCATCAGTCCACGGTGAGACAAATTGTCTATAAATGGAGGAAGTTCAGCACTGCTGCTACTCTCCCTAGGCGTGGCCGTCCTGTAAAGATGACTGCAAGAGCATGGCGCAGACTGCTCAATGAGGTGAAGAAGAATCCTAGAGTGTCAGCTAAAGACTTACAAAAGTCTCTGGCATATGCTAACATCCCTGTTAGCGAATCTACGATACGTAAAACACTAAACAAGAATGGATTTCATGGAAGGATACCACAGAGGAAGCCATTGCTGTAAAAAAACAAACAAACATTGATGCATGTTTACAGTTTGCACAAGAGCACCTGGATGTTCCACAGCAGTACTGGCAAAATATTCTGCGGACAGATGAAACCAAAGTTGAGTTGTTTGGAAGAAACACACAACACTATATGTGGAGAAAAAGAGGCACAGCACACCAACATCAAAACCTCATCCCAACTGTGAAGTATGGTGGTGGGGGTATCATGGTTTGGGGCTCCTTTTGATGCATCAGGGCCTGGTCGGATTGCTATTATCGAAGGAAAATTTGAATTCCCATGTTTATCAAGACATTTTGCAGGAGAACTTAAGGCCATCTGTCCACCAGCTGAAGATCAACAGACGATGGCTGTTGCAACCGGACAACGACCCAAAGCAAGTAAATCAACAACAGAATGGCTTAAACAGAAGAAAATACGCCTTCTGGAGTGGCCTAGTCAGAGTCTTGACCTCAACCCGATTGAGATGCTGTGGCATGACCTCAAGAAAGCGATTCACACCAGACATCCCAAGAATATTTCTGAAACAGTTCTGTAAAGAGGAAGGGTCAAGAATTACTCCTGACCGTTGTGCACGTCTGATCTGCAACTACAGGAAATGTTTGGTTGAAATTATTGCTGCCAAATGAGGTTTAACCAGTTAACCACCTGCACTGTGAATGTTTGTTTAGATTTTGTGTTCAATAAAAACATGGTACCATTTAATTATTTGTGTGTTATTAGTTTAAGCAGACTGTGATTGTCTATTGTTGTGACTTAGATGAAGGTCAGATCACATTTTATGACAAATTTGTGCAGAAATCCATATCATTCCAAAGGGTTCACATACTTTTTCTTGCAACTGTATTTACCCTTGAATACCATTAGAGTCAATAGGGTCTGGCGTTGCATGGCTGTAGCAAGCTGGATCAGTTAAACTCAAATGTGAATCAGTCCTAATCCAGCACAAGGTATATACACCAGTATTTTGGCACAAATTGATTCACTTCAATTAGAAGTATTCTAGTGCAATTACCTTAATCTCCTCCAGTGTCTTCTCTACATGTCTTCTAGTCTCAGACATATGAAAGCCCTGCAGCTTCTGCTTGGGAACACAGCACTCATTATGAGCGATGTGTTGAGGGGTTGTTACCAGCATGGGACTAATAGATTCAGCTACCTGTTACAGTCCAGGGTTGGCTTCTCGACATTACAATCTGATCCTGCCAATTGCACAATGCCCTCAAACAGGGGATGTAAGTAACTGACTAAGGCCCCTGAACTATTGCGGACAGATATCCAGCAACGTTCATGATCCACTCATAGTTGTAAGAGGATAATAATTGTATCTGGAGCAATAATGATCTGATCTCTTTGCAGGCACCATCATTGTTCCCGTCGCTCTTTGATGGCAGCATTAATAGGGATGTACTCATAAGAGCCCTGAGTTTTACAGCAAATCTTTCTGAGAACCTGGCTAAAGAGCAGCAGTATGATGGCCCCCGTCACCTTAAAGAAGACTCCATCTATGCAGTTCTGTTTAAAGATCCAGCAGTACTCCAAAGAAATCTTGTACCATTATTACTCTTCCCCGACATGGAAATAAAAGAAGAAGCCTATAGATGTATTAGAAGTACTGAAACATTACTAATGTAACGCAGGAAAAGTTCTTCATTTTTTATCTTCAGTAATAAACTTGTTAGACCTGAAGTGGTGGAAGTGTTAGCATTATCCACTAATGGTCATCCTCGACAAATACGGAAGTGCAAACAGCTTTGCACAATAACCTTGGCTCATTGGGCACCTTCTCCACCCTGAGGCCTCGTCCACATTTCCATGTCAGTGACACATCCATGAAAAAAAAACCATACGTGTTTCTTCCATGAAGATGTCCATGAAGGATCAGTGATTGGTTCGTGTGTCTGTTTTTTACTATCCGTGTGTCATCCGTAATTTACTGATGTGGCTCAGCTGAAAATAAATTTCCAAAGAATGTTCTATCCGTCTCCAGTGAATAACGGACCCATAGATTTCTCCAGGCATTCTTGGTGCACATCGCGGATCAAAGTAGTGCAGGTCTCCGTGATTTTTTATTTTTACTGAACCATGGTCAGTAAAAAATCCTGAAATGTGACGGTTATGTGACCCAATTAAATCAATGGGTATGTGTGCTGTCCAGAATACAGAGCGGACGTATGAAGGTGGAATGACCATTTGTTTCCCCTTTTAATGAATGTGAGGGGCAAACTATGCTATTCTGCCTGCTGGGCAACACAAAGTTAAAATGTAAGCTAAACACCAGTGTGAACACAGTTTAGAATAAAAATAATAATAATAATAATAATAAAAAAAAAAAACGAAAGTCCCACATGATGATAGATAGGATTTATTAGAACAGTTTTAGCCTACAAAGATAATTTTTCTCCACACTTGCTCAGTCAGCAGCTAGTAATTTGGTTGTAATGACTAATAACAGGATGCAAAATATTAATAATCAACATGACCAGGTTATTGTCTATTCTTTTGGGGCCACACCTTCCGTAGCACAATATCAGACCACACGGTAATAGTGCCTGGAAATAATGACCATATCCGAAGCAAATCAAATTTGATGTCCCGTATTAACTCCCAGACCGGCCTGACTCCTAAGTCGTTTCCCCCTTCATGCAGGACCAGCACATCTGGGGGCCTAGTCAACCGGACATACCTGAGGACTTCCCTCAACACACATTCCCACAACATGCCTCTTACCCCGATCCAGCGTACTTCAGCTACGTCCCTATGAAAGCCCAGTTGCCGACCCTCAGAGCTCACATCTGCCCGAAGAGCACCCCAAAAAACGAAAGAGTGGCCAAGTAGCCACACCAAAACTGGATTGCAACCTGAAAAACACAAGGACAGAACACCACAACAGTCAATACATGCAATGCCTAAATCAAACCCAACTGCACATAAGAACAAAAACTAACCGATTCCCACCTCCCTATTTTTATTTTATTTTTTATAAATAATTTCATCACTCAAACCCGACCTTGCTGCTTCCGTTGCCGCCCCAATTTGAAATTAACGACCCGTGAAATCTTCAGCTGCCATAACCAACTTGAGTATGCAGCGTTTAAACGCTGCCACAAACTGGTAAAGGGATAAATAGGATCCATCCTCATGGGTCAACAGTGGGCCAACCGCGGACATCGCCAGCACACAATACTCCCTCAAGCACCTGACCGGGCACAGAAAACAACCTGGCACTTCAAATAACCTAACGTAGGTACCTCTCCCTTCTGTCAGTTTTTGAATGTCGAATACGAATTGCCACCTTGTCATGGGACAAGATAACACCCTCTCTTAATAGTCCCCTGCCTATAACTTGCACGCTATTACAGACCAGTTCCCCCAGCCGAAACGCCCCAAAAAAGGCTAGAGAAAATGCTACCCGAAATGGCTTTTACTTCCCAGGGTGAATGACAAACCACCTCTTGTTGCCAGCCAATCCGCAACAGGAGCTGAAAGGAAACCGGCCTGTGTCTATCAACTGATCGCGCCTCCAACGTTTTAACACCTGCCGGACTACAAACTCCTTTGTAACATCTGGCCACTGCCATAACTTAAACCCAAACGCCACTCCCGCTATCCATTTGTTCAGGCGCGGGACCGACCAGCCTGCCTCCTTGACATTCCCCCAAAACAGAAATAGAGGGACCTCCCCCTCGTCCGATGGGACCCCCAAGTCCGCACACCACAACTGCCACTCTTTTCCGTAAGCTACCCACGTCCCGGCGCTCATGGAATCCTGCAGCAACCTACCTATGGCCCCTCCAACAGCTCCCACATGGACTCCAGACATTGCAGTCCCTCGAGCCCCTGACACATGTACCGCAACTATCCACGCATTCAACCTTAAACACTAAAGTTACACCAAGTAACACTAAATGCTGAAGCAAGCGGATAACAGGCGGAGAGGATGCCGTCATTCCATTGATGATCTCCACAACCACCATATTGTCACAGTGGAAACGCAGTTTCTTATCCCTAAAGAGGTCCCCCCACAACATCACCGCAAGCACAATCGGGAATAATTCTAATAGCACCAGGTTTCTAACCCATCCTCGGTCCACCCAAGCCTCTGGCCAGCTATACGCGCACCACTGCCCATGACAATAAACCCTAAAACTGGATCCCCCCACCGCGTCGGAAAACAGGTTACAGTCAAAGTTATCCACCACTTCACCTCAGAACTAAAGCCCTACCGTTAAAATGCTGTAAAAATTCTACCCATACCGCTAAGTCCCCTTTTTAGCTCCCTGCCAAGGCGAATTAAGTAATGCAGGGCTGTTACACCAGCCGTAGCCCCCGCCAATCGCCGGCAAAATATCCTCCCCATGGGCATGATACGACACCCGAAATTGAGTTTTCCCAGCAGTGACTGTAAATCCTTCAGTCTAATTTTGGGGGACTCCCTAGCCCTATCCACCGTCAACCTCAAATCTACCAACTTATCGTCCGGCAGACGACATTCTAGCCTCTCAGTGTTGATCATAATACCTAAAAAACTCAATTCCGTTGTCGGGCCCACTGTTTTGTCCTCCGCTAATGGTACTCCAAATGAATGAAAAGGCAACCTTAACGTGTTCAATAACAACAAACAAACCCTGGAGCCCGCTGGGCCCAGACAAAAAAAAAAAGTCATCCAGGTAATGTATAATGGATGAACAACCTGACACGTCTACTACCACCCATTCCAAAAATGCACAAGACACCGAGCAACCCATCGGTAAACGCCTATCCACAAAATATCCACCCCCCAATAACATCCCAACAAAAGTGTACACCACTGAACATAATTCCGGATCAATACCGTCATTGACCAACGCCCCTTTTGGGTAGGATAGGTGATGAATGAGTCAAAAGGAGTTCTACTCTTTTTTGGGAACTAAACCTAACGGTGATATTCTCAAATTAGGAAAAGGCGGTTCCTCAAACGGGCCGTCCATACGGCCCATGGTCCCCTCCCTTTCCAACTTTTGAGTTACCACATCTGGGTGCTGTAATGCCGAACATAATTTTTTTTGAACGTGAACAACCGGCAATGGTGCCGATGGAATATGAAAACCTTCTGTAAACCCTAACCTCAAAAACTCTGCCACACCCTGATCTGGGTATCTACTTAGAAAAGGGGCCATCTTTTCCACCCGAACTGGTGTCGGGCACCTTTCCACTCGCCTCCCCCCCTCTGTCTATTGGCCCTAAAGCAACGGTTGAGACCATGGTTTTCCGCCGCAGGACGAACACTCATGTTTGAAGCAACATTTTGCCCCAAATTTGCAGTTTCCTTCGTTAAAAAGGAAACCTAATCCTTTTGCGGAAGCGACTGCAAATGCTGACTGCCCTGACCCTCATGCCTCTCCACGAAAGGGCTGAGGCGCGCGCACAGGTGCCATTACCCGCATCCACAGCCCGATGTCCTTATGGTCCCATCGGATACTACTCCGCACAGTCATCCTTTGTCTGAACTGTTCATGATAGCGCAGCCAACCCGTTCCGCCATACACCCGGAACGCTTCCCCTATGGCGTCCATATAACAAAATAAAGCCGACCAACACTCCGGCTTCCTTTCACCTATCACACTGGCTAGGATCGCAAATGCTTGCAGCCAGTTAGAGAACGTGCGCAGGATTAAATGGAACCTACGCTTTTCATCCTCCTCTTTTTTTTTTCCCATCGTCCTTCTTCCCCCTCTCAAAGTTAAACCATTCCAGGGGGAGTAGGGAAAAAATTTCCACATACTCCCCCTTCCAAATGCGTTAACGCACGTCTTGTTTTAAATGTGCCCCTAAAGGCCCTTCAAAACAGACATATACTTCTCTGCGTGCTGTATCGTCTACCCTGAGCCTGTCCTCGTCTCCACCCGCCTGTACTGAGACTGAGACCCCGTCAGCTGACCTTCCACCCGCAGTGTTAGCACCTGTGCCAACTTCCCCATCAACTCCCCCAGCCACAACAGCATCCCCACCCGGCGACACACTGTCTACCACACCAGACACCCCACTATTAGCAGCTCCTACCCCATGCCGTAACAGGTGAAACCCCCGTCGCCCCCAAGCCTGACACCCAACCCGCCAGACTATAAAAAAGCTGTCCTAGACCCCTACCTATATCCCCTTGTGGCCTACCCATCCCCCCAGGGCCTGTTCTAAATAAGTAATGTACACCCCCAGTGGCCTCACCTAGCTGCTGGGGGGCTGTGGACCCCGCAGCTGAAGATCCTGTGTCCAGAAGGTCGCTTCTCTGCTCTGGCATCTCTTGTCCTCCTGACATCCGCGACGTAGCTCCGGATAGATCCCGCATCCAAGCAGGTTCATTGCTGGATGCGCATGAGGCGACGACGTCCATTAGTGGTGATGCAGCCTGTGCGCATCTCCGGGCTCCATGCGCACAGCCGCGGCAGGAAGTGTACTATTCCCACACTGGGCGGCCTCCGCCAGGCTGGGGGGACCCGCCGCTCCTAGTCCTGCATCCCTGTTTGTAGAAGGCGGGGGAGGGTTCCGCCCGCCCGTTGCTAGGCCCCGCCGTGCACAAGGATTCTTCCCGCGCCGGGAGGTGCTGGTACCAGGTCCCACTCCAGCCTCCCGGCGCGGAGGGGCTCCGCACTCCGCGCCTGGACCTGGGGGCCTCTGGGCGGCCGCTGCCGTCTAGCTGGTGGCGGTGAGCTGGAGTTACTCACCACTGCCCCCTGCAAAACGCTGGACACTTGCTCCTGCAGCCATTCGGGTCCCCGCACGTCCGCTGCTGCCCGCAACTGCTGTATTAGCGCTTCCACCGCCTGCATAATGCCTGTCTCCTGTCAGTTCTCTGGCAAAATTCCAGGTAACTGACCTACTCTGCCCCATCCGTTATAAATTTATCGCCCGCCCTTTTCCTGCTTCCACCCCCCCCCCCCCCTCGCGCCACACTAACTTTCAAATTCTTTAACCCTAACCTTGCCACCTGCCCTACTGAAGCCAAAACCCGTCATGTCGGCCTCCCCTAATTGGTGGCCCAGTACGGCCTCCCTTGACCAAAGTTGTAAAGAAATAGGATTTATACACCAGCCAGGTACAGCTTTTTTTCATTTAGAAGAGGACCTGTTAGCAGGATCAACCCTATAAAACCAGATTGGTAGGGCTGACCCTGCTGCTTCTAACTAGGTCCAAGTAATATGTGGAGATTTTGGTGCAGAAACTGAGAAATCTCCACGGTAATTCTGTTAGGCTACTTGCACACGGGTGTTGGTTTCCAAAGGCCCCCTGCCCACGTTGTGGAATATGTGAGGTTTTTCTGCACAGAAAAACCTCTGTGTATTAATATTACCAGCAAAGTGTATGGGATTACACAAATCTTATGTACACTTTGCAGATTTTTGTCATGCGGAAATTGACCTGCGTTGTGGTTTTCAAATTTAATAGGATGTCAATTATGTTTGTGGTTTTGGCAGCGGATTTCACCCTTCTCAATGGAAAGATGAGATCTGTGGTAAAACCGCATCATCAAGACCGCACCAAAAAATGCTGTTATGACTTTGCGGATTTTGGAGTGGATATGCTGCAGAAATGCACACAGATCCTCACGCAAATGTGTGCGTTCACCCGCACTCGTCTGCAGGTAGCCTAACTGTGGTGCATAGCCCCTACAGGCCACGAGAGGGCGCTGTTAGCTGACCCTGTCGGTCATAGGGAGGGGGATGGAGAAAGTGAGGTTAGGACCTCAACAAGCAATTAGCAAGACTTGTTTTTCATTATTTCTATATCACTTTCTCTATTACTTCAGTATCGTACATTCAGCCATGTCCATGTTTTTTTTACATACATTCTAATACTACCAAACTTTCCGATCAATCAATAATCTATACATACATTAGTCTGTATTTGCACATTGTTTTATCCTTTAGAACGGAGCTTCCGTTCTACAAGGACTTGTATTATACCCTTGTGTTCACATCACTGGACGATGTACAGCATTTATTATCTTTACAGTTGATATACATGAGCTGACGGCCGGCCTAGGCACTGCTAGGATAGCCTGAAATACCTTCCTGTATGGACAAGACACTGTACACTGCCCACTACTAATACAGACCGGTAGTCTACGGAGCTGACCCTTATTACCAATACCAATCTGCATTTATGATGCAACATCAAAAACAAAAGAAAAATGGCTGAATGAGCTTAGTTTTACAGTCATGTGAAAAAATTAGGACACCCTTTGAAAGCATGTGGTTTTTTGTAACATTTTTAATAAAAGGTTATTTCATCTCCGTTTCAACAATACAGAGAGATTAAAGTAATCCAACTAAACAAAGAAAACTGAAGAAAAGTCTTTTCAAGATCTTCTGTAAATTTCATTCTACAAAAATGCCTATTCTAACTGAGGAAAAAGATAGGACACCCTTGCCCCTAATAGCGAGTGTTACCTCCTTTGGCTGAAATAACTGCAGTGAGACGGTTCTTGTAGCCATCTACCAGTCTTCGACATCGGTCTGAGGAAATTTTACCCCACTCCTCAATGCAGAACTTTTTCAGCTGTGAGATGTTTGAGGGGTTTCTTGCACGTACAGCCCTTTTCAAGTCACCCCACAGCATCTCAATGGGATTCAAATCTGGACTTTGACTTGGCCATTCCAGGACTCTCCATTTCTTCTTTTTCAGCCAATCTTTGGTTGATTTACTAGTATGTTTTGGGTCATTGTCATGTTGCATGGTTCAGTTCCGCTTCAGCTTTAATTTTCTAACTGATGGTCTCACATGTTCTTCAAGCACCTTCTGATACACAGTAGAATTCATCGTGGATTCTATGATGGTGAGCTGACCAGGTCCTGCTGCAGCAAAGCAGCCCCAAACCATGACACTTCCACCTCCATGCTTCACAGTTGGTATGAGGTTCTTTTCTTGGAATGCTGTGTTTGGTTTACGCCAAACATGTCCTCTGCTGTTGTGTCCAAATAATTCAATTTTGGACTCATCTGTCCAAAGAACATTATTCCAGAAGTCCTGGTCTTTGTCAACTTTATCTCTGGCAAATGTCAGTCTGGCCTCGATGTTTCTCTTGGAAAGCAAAGGTTTCCTCCTTGCACACCTCCCATGCAAGTTAAACTTGTACAGTCTCTTTCTGATTGTAGAGGCATGTACTTCTACATCAACAGTAGCCAGAGCCTGCTGTAGTTCTCGAGATGACACTTTAGGGTTTTTGGAGACCTCTTTTAGCATCTTGCGGTCTGCTCTTGGGGTGAACTTGCTGGGGCGACCAGTCCTGGGCATGTTGGCAGTTGTTTTGAAAGCCCTCCACTTGTAGACTATCTTCCGGACAGTGGAATGGCTGATTTCAAAATCTTTTGAGATCTTTTTAAATCCCTTCCCAGACTCATAGGCTGCTACAATCTTTTTTCTGAAGTCCTCTGACAGCTCTTTTGCTCTCACCATGGTGCTCACTCTCACTTCAACAGTCAGGAGCACACCAAACTAAATGTCTGAGGTTTAAATAGGGCAAGCCTCATTCAACATGCAGAGTAACGATCTACTAATTATGTGCACCTGGTGTGATATACCTGTGTGAGATCTGAGCCAATTTAAGAGGGAATACATGTGAGGGTGTCCTATCTTTTTCCTCAGTTAGAATAGGCATTTTTGTAGAATGACATTTACAGAAGATCTTGAAAAGACTTTTCTTCAGTTTTCTTTGTTTAGTTGGATTACTTTAATCTCTCTGTATTGTTGAAACGGAGATGAAATAACCTTTTATTAAAAATGTTACAAAAAACCACATGCTTTCAAAGGGTGTCCTAATTTTTTCACATGACTGTATATGTATTTTACATTTTTGTTTCAACTAATAAGGGGCAGGTACTCTTCAAAGAGAACCTGTAACTTCTCATGGCATGTCTGTTTCTGGTGCATCTTTTCTTATGACAATGTTGTGTAGTTCCTCTACTATTCCTATCTGTAACAGGGTTTTACCAGTTTGGGGGGGGGGGGGGGTGTTTCTGGCAGCACTGACTGATTAGTGTCACTGTGCAGGGGCACATCTCCAACTGGTAACACCCATCTAGACCTTTACTGCAGACTGCTAGCAATTCCTTCATGAACTAGTAGGAATAATAAAGGAATGGCACAACACAGTCATGAGAATAGATGCTCCAGAATAGTTTTTACATGGGAAATGCAAGTAGTTGCAGGAGAGGTGACTGGTCCGCTTTATAATATTTCCAACATCTAACCACGTTAGACCATGCGCTTAGATATGTCATATGTACCTGCATTGTAGGAAGGTAGTGACCAACAGTTCTGCAGGCAAACAAAAGATTTTCCTGGCAAACCTTAAAGGATGTAAAAAAAAAAAAAAAAAAAGCTGAAAACCAGATAAGAATCAATGACACTTTATTTCAGAGGGAAGAGCGCACTAGTTAAATATTTTGAGGTAGAGGAAAGCTTAGATCCAGTAGTATCATTTTCATTGCTTACCCTGCCCTCATGTCTGTAAACCATCCTAATATATCGGGGGGAGGTGTTTCTAATACCACTCTATATAAGAAAGTTTGCAGGCATACAATGCACCAGCATTATTAGAGGCACATAATAAATCTGGAGCATCCTCTTCTGGAGGGCTGTGTGCCAGGGAATGAAGCTACACCAGCGAGGAGCTCGGCTTCTTTTTCTGGCACATATATTGGTAAATGTATGCGGCCTCATAGGTCTGAGAAGCTTTGTGCCCCTATCTAATACAGACTACTGGAAGATGAGAAAGATCTGAATTGTATCTATTTGGATATATTACAACGTTTAAAGGGGTTTTCTGAGATATTTTAACTATTCTCTGAAAAGGTCACTAGTATCTGATCAGTGGGGGTCAGACACCTGGGTCCCCTGCTGATCAGCTGTAGGAGGGTCCAAATTAGAAAACGGTAGGTAGGGTCAACAAAAGTAGTCGGGGACAGTAAACCATTAACCATGATAACACTGCTGATAGCAAGAAACTGCGCTTGTATAATCTGTATCAGAAATTGGCATGCTGCGAAAGTAAAATGTCCACTTTGCTAACTCCGCTGCATTTACATACAGCGAGGTGGATGCGATTTGAAATAGTCTGATCCACACATTGTAGAAAGTTTGCTCAGTCAAATCTGCAGATTGTAAATGACATTAGTAGGCTGTAGTTTTCTGCCACAGATTTCACCCACTTCAGTGCAACGGGGTGCACCATCCAAACTGGTCTTTTTGCCTCAGGAAGCGGTAGGACTGCAGGGGGTGGACATTTAGCCTCCAGCATCCTGCTCAGCCTTGCATACATTTGGTGTCAAAGAGAGTCAGAGACCAGGCCAGATTAAACAAGAGTCCTCCTTTATTGTGTGCAGGATTAAAGTTCTAGTACATCCACTAGTAGTTTGTATAAAATGCAACGTCCTCACAGATGTTGCAGCAGATGAATATGTCATTGGCCCTCAGATTACTTTGGCTAAAATATCTACTATAGGGTCCACTGGCTAAGAGCTGTGCTCTAGCAACTGTGGCTGTAGTGTCCGCTATTCTAGAGTACGTAGGTTGTCTTAATTTGTTATCCATCTGCTGCAGCAGGGTCTGGATCGCCTTAATCTGGGTTACTTTGCTGTCTCTCTCTCTCTGTAGCCATGCAAATTCTTCTCTTTTAGCGCTTGCTTGTATCTCCTGGAGCTCGTGGAGGTGACGTATCGGTTATTTGGTCAGTTATTTCCATCAGTTATTGTGAGCCAAAACTGGGTGCAGGTCAAAAACACAGAACAGGTGAATATCTTTCCATTATACCTTTTTCTCTGAGTAGGCTTCACTTCTGCTTTTGGATCACAATAGCTGATGGAAATAACTGACATGTGAACTTGGCCTTAGGGTACTATCACACTAGCGTTTTTCTTTTCCGGTGTTGAGTTCCATCACAGGAGCTCAATACAAAAAAAAAAAAAAAACTGATCAGTTTTATCCTAATGCATTCTGAATGGAGAGCATTCCGTTCAGTATGCATCAGGATGCATCAGTTCAGTCCCTCTTACGTTTTTTGGGAGGAGAAAATACCGCAGCATGCTGCAGTTTTCTCTCCGGCTGAAAATCCTGAACACTTGCAGGAATGCCTTTGAAATGTATTAGTGCCGGATCCGGCATTAAGTGTTCCGGCAAAACGGATCCGGTATTTCGGTCTGTGCATGCGCAGACCTTTAAAAAAATAAAAAAATAAAATTAAAAAAATACTGGATCTGCTTTTCCAGATGACACTGGAGAGACAGATGCATTATTTCAATGCAATTCAACCCACATCCGGATCCATCTGACAAATGCCATCCGTTTGCGTCAGGATTGCTGGATCCAGCAGGCAGTTCCAGTGACGGAAACTGCCTGCCGGAATCCTCTGCCGCAAGTGTGAAAGTACCCTTACAGAAAGTAAAGAGCAGAAGCTTAAAATGTGATCATACGATGAGACCAGCGAGATCCAGCCCTGAGCACGTGTTAGGCTACTTTCACACTAGCGTTTTGGCTTTCCGTTTGGGAGATCCGTTCATGGCTCTCACAAGCGGTCCAAAATGGATCCGTTTTGCCCTAATGCAATCTGAATGGAAAAGGATCCGCTCAGAATGCATCAGTTTGCCTCCGTTTAGTCACCAGTCTGCTCTGGAGGCGGACACCAAAACGCTGCCTGCAGCATTTTTCTGTCCGCCATGTGGTGCGGAGCAAGACGGATCCATCCTGGCACACAATGTAAGTCAATGGGGACGGACCCGTTTTCTCTGACACAACAGAAAACTGATCCGTCCCCCATTGACTTTCATTGGTGATCAAGATGGATCCATCATGGCTATAGAAGACATAATACAGCCGGATCCGTTCATGACAGATGTATACGGTTGTGTTATTGTATGAGAAGCATTTTTGCTGATCCATGACGGATCCACAAAAAACGCTAATGTGAAGGTAGCCTAAGTCAGTGGAAATAAAACCAGGCACACAACGATATAAGGGGGAATGGAGAATTTTATTTAATTTATAATCTTATTAATGATGGGACTGAAGTTTTGGTGTAAATTGCAAATCAAAGTCTAGGATAAGTTACATCCATTGACTTTTATTGATTCAGGGGAAGGCGAAAAAAACCCCTGTAGGGGGAAAAATTCCTTCCCGACTCCGCTTAGGGCAGTCAGACGATTTCCCTGGATCAGATATTATGAATCCAGAGGAAGGCGAAAAAACCTCACTGAGCCGCAGCCATCAGCTTGTAATGAGGAAAAATTCCTTCCCGACTCCATGCATGGCAGTCAGATTAGTCCCAGAATCAATGACTAAATAATCTGTCCGCAAGGGGATGGCCAAATTGTACTTTGAATTAGGTGAATGGCTGAATTGGGGGGAGGGCAACTGTGTTGATCCAGAAGAAGGAGAGAAAAAACCCCTTTATGACATCTGCCAATCTGTCCTAATCTAAGGGGAAAAACACTCCTTCCAGACTGCAAATAAAGCAGTGGGAAAATAGTCCCTGGATCAAATGCCCGTACACATCATCCAGTGGGATCGGCTCCAGGATCAGTGTCCTCTGTCGTCAAGATGTCTTCAAGATGTTTTCCTTCAGTCCAATCGCAGGGAGGGCTTCCAGGATCCAGTCTTCCCTTACCTGTTATTGTCTTCATACTGTGGTATATATGATAGGAAGAATCAATACAGATACCATATAATGTGGTGTAATATACAAAGATTTTGTGCTACATATGAAGATTAGGGATTTTACACAACTGTTTAATGCTCAGAAAATTTGAGCTTCACATTGGAGCAGCTTAAATCTTGAATTTATACAACTGTATAGGAACACTGCTTATTTCCATCTATATACCTGGATCTTTTCTTCTGTCCATCCATTGATCTTCTCCAGGGGCTCAGGAGGACATTTTGCTCTGGTGACATTAGAGCTGGTGGAGGGTTTACTGGGTGTCAAATGATAACCCTCTGAAAATGGCCTGATGTTTCAGTGGCAATCGTCGCTTCTTGGCCGCTGCTGCCTCCATTTCGTCCAGGTTGAATTGTGTGGAACAGCTTTGAGGTATAGATGGCTACAAGAAAAAGAAATAGATATAACTGAGGATATGGTCATCACAATTGGTGACAGACCTGATATGAAGCTTATGCTGGTAGTATTTCCACATGTAATATGATTATCTTATGTACTCATCCCCCACCATAATAAGATATATTTTTCTGTAGGAGTATAAAGCATATTAAATGCCAAATTCGGGTAGTGGCCTGCACTCATTACAGGGGTCTGCCTCCAACCAGCTCCATTCAAGAATTATTTGTCACAAATATAATTATGACTTTACCTTCCAAAATACAGTCAAGGTGCGAACTACTGAAAACACATAAAAGCTCTGTATGCTGACATGCATTACTGGCGTTGGAGTTCAGTGGCCCAATCCCCAAACCACCATAGTCCTGTGACAATTGCTACTGCTTGATGGCTCTGCCCCCTCCTTATTACCTGCCAACATGTCCCCCTATCAAGCCCCTGACATTGAGAATCATATACACAGTGGCGTAGCTAGAAATGACTGGGCCACACAGCAAATTTTTGAATGAAGCCCCCCTCCCCCAGTAATTTTTTCGCAACCCCTTCCTTTTATGCTGCCCCCATTCCTGTGTCTCAGATGAGGCCTGGCAGCTGTTCCATCCGTTTTCTACACTGTATATACTGTCACTGTATATAATTTCATTGTGTAATACTGTTATGGGGGCCCTGACAAAATCTTTTAGTCCTCCTCTTCCTGGATGGGCCCCTTCTGGGTCAGGGCCCCAAAGCAGCCGCTTTCCCTGCTTCCCCTATAGTTACGCCCCAGCATATACAGTGTATGAAGTGTATCTAGAGCACGGTAGACTTTCTGTTTATGCACTTACTACAGGGATGTGTGGTGGTGGCATCTGAAGGGCTTCCACTGAGACCCAGTCAATATGCTGGAAGAAATGATGGCCTCTGATGTTACCATGGACTCCTAAGCGCTTGGCAGGATCTCTCTGGAGGAGCTGAAAATGAGAAATGTAATGATAACTTAGTGACTATAACGACCTTTGAACACAATGACCAATCACATTCCAGATCTTACATTTTCAGGGGAAAGCTGGGAAATGAAATCTCCACTTTTCTCTTGCGCAAGTTTTGGTAAATGTGCCCTAATGTTTATTCTGTCTGAATGCTGGACTTAGGCTGTAGTGTCAGCAATGGGAGATTTTAGAAATCTGTGGCTGCTTGTTACATAAGCTCAGAGGGGTGGACTAAGTATGTAGACTTGTCCTCTGTACATTAACTACCAGACTCTTACTTTAAAGGAAAACTCATATTCCAACTATCCAGTAGGTAAATTATTCCTAAAAATGTTACCATGGGAGAACGACTATAACGTCTGCCTCAGTGCTGGTAAAAATGGCAGCTCATGCTGCTCCTTTTTAACCAGGCTACGGGCCAGGACTCTTGTCATAGATTGTGCTATTACTAAGTCTGTGCTGGATCTGGTCAGGTTGTGGGTCCAGAGGTGACTCCTTAGCATCCTCTGTTGTGTAGACCAGTATTGTAACCTTGTATACTACAGAAGTGCTGGTTGTGTATTGTTACCCAGCAAGCAGCACCTCTGAGGGGCGACCCTTGCCGAACACTACAGTGGTGAGTACTAGTGAAGGAGATCATGGTGCACTATGGGGTATTGTAGGGAGAGATGTCTTCTATCACAGGTTGTCATGTAACATTGTATACAGTACAGTAGTGTCATGTAGGAACATACTGACCTTTTTAATGATGTCTTTAGCGCCGGAGCGTGTTGTACACTTACTGGTAATCATTTCTTTTAAGATGACCCCAAATGAATACCAGTCCACTCCGACGCCATACTCCTCCTTAGCCAGCATCTGCCAGGAAGGAGAGAAGATTAGTACACAGCTCTTACCCACATTGTAGGTGCTAAGGTTTCTGCCATTGCCAACATATCATAGAATGGAGTCACTCAAGGTGTTTAGCTGAATGATGACAAGATGTTCTGCCTCCATCCAGCAGCAGATAACACTGCAACCACAAAGTCATCTTTTGTAGACTCGCTGTAACCAAGTGTTACATGGGGGTTCATTCATTTGAATGAGCATATTCTAATATTAGGTTTCTCCACAAGCACCCACTGCAGTGGAAATGAATGGTCACCCCGAGCTTCCCCTGGCAATACCAGCTGACCCCTGAGATCAGTAGATGGCATGAAGGTAATTAAAGAGGTCATTTCATGGGTCCAGAAAAAGTCAGACTTCCACCAATGTGATGCTCCTGCTTATCCTAAGGATGAATGAGCAATATTCTGAACCCCTTCAATACAAATGGATCAGTGAAAATGATGCAAACTCCCCTTTTTCTCACCTCAGGAGCCACGTAGCCTTCTGTTCCAGCATATTCGGTGGCTGTGCGGTCTCCAAGCATGTTCTCAAGTGCGAGACCGAAATCCGTGATCTTAATATGGCCCGTCTCAGCCACCAGGATGTTCTCGGGCTTGAGGTCTCTGTGGATGATGCCCTTAGAATGGAGATATTGGATGCCACACACGAGCTCAGCGGCATAGAATCTGTCAGAAAAGTAAATGAATGAATATAATGCGAGGATAACACAGAAGACTCTTAGACTTTCTTACCAGTCACCAGAATAAGAGACAATAATGTTTCTTATCACTGTCAAATGATGAGGCAGTGTCTTATGGAAAGGGCTGCATGGTGGCTTAAAATCACATGGACTTCTATTCCAGGGTTTTAAAGAGCAACCAGTCCTAGTCATGTTATAGAATGTGTCGCTTATGGCCATTAATAACTATTCCCGGAGGGCCCCTTTAATACCTAGGAATATGATTAAGGCTCCTACACATCGGACTGGGGAAATATCAGAAAAAAAGATCACAAAGATGTGATTTCTGGAGGAACGTTTCCTCTGTCTTCAAGTCTTCTTTTGGGGGAACAGATCTCATCAGTGTGATGTGCAGGAGGCCGGACACTGGATCTAATATTTCAGGTCATTTTCTAACCGTTTAGCTGAGGTTCTTATTTAACTATACCTTGCACTGGGGATGTCAAGCCGCCCCTTCATCTGTAGGAACTGATCAAAGTCCCCGCAGCTCATGTATTCCAGACCAAGTAGAACAAGCATCTGTGACATAGAAGACACCATTACCAAACCCTCAGAACATCTACACATGAACTATATGAAATCTAGCAGTGGCTTCTGTCATCTTTAGAGGGATATTCCAGTGTCAATAAGTAAAGTTTATTATTTGTATATAGTGAAAGATTCTACAATTTTACAATCTTTCTGTATCAAATACTCAGTTATTAGGATCTCTGCTTGCAGTTACTGAATGGGAACCGTCATTAGTTTCCTCCCAGCTGCTATAAATCTGTCCTGGTCCTGTGATGGAGATATGGTGCATAGCATGGACTTTATTGAGCCAAGTGTCTGTGTGTCCATAACATGGGGAGGATAGGTTTTTAGCCACTGGAGGTAAACAATGAAGGATCCTGTTACATAACTTCAAGTAATACAGTGTTTATGGATATGCTGAGTTGTGTATGTAATATGCTCCTCGAGGATTGGGCATGTGTACTGTATTTGTACAATGTCATAATCCTAAAAGATAAAAACTAATACCTAAAAAATGAAATAATGCAGCAGAAGAAGCATGGCAGGACAATGCAGAGCAAAGACAGGAGACACTTGGGTATGTACATTTAATAAGGTGATCATATGCGCCATTGCGGTTTGTTTCTATGGTCAGCAGATGACACACTGACTAAATCTATTAACCCTCTCTACGCTAGACCACAAAATAAGTGACCTCAACCAGGGAAGTTTAAATAAGTGGAAAATGTTATTTTCGAATTTTCTGTAATTCAAACCTGGGAGCGTCTTATAGTCCACAAATAAAGTAAATTAGAAAATGATATAACCTGCCATCATAGAATAAATAACCTTTATTTGCTCCTTTAAAGAGGATCTTTCACCACTCCTGACATGCCTGAATTGCTAGCAGTCTGCAGTGAGGGTACAGAGGAGTGGTAACCAGTTGGGGGGTGTACCTGCACAGACTCACTCTATCCAATCAGTGCTGCCATTTTCAGACTGTAAGTAAATGGAGCAGTGGTCATGTATCCAAACTACTGCTTCATTCATATGGGGACTCAGGGACCTCCATTCTTCTGATCACTGGGGGTCCCTGCAGTCCTACCTGACCCCTTTCTTTCAAATGGCTGGTCGCTCTGAGAGGTGCTGCAGTGAAGGGGCCTAAGTTCTCCACCAAGTGCTGCTGCCCCCTTTTCTGCTGATTGGGTTACGAGTGGAGACATTTGACAAAAGTGTAGTGGTCAGAAGTGTACCTTGGTCTGGAATGCAAATTCCGCGTGGACAAGGAAGGGGCTCCCAGATGCCAGCTGTAAGACTCGGTGCTCCACCAACACATCCGCCTCATCGCAGTCGGCAAGCATGGCTCTCTTGCTGCTGATCTTAACAGCATACTTCTGATGGTTAGAAGTATCCTCCGCCAAGACGACCTTACCATAACTTCCCTCCCCGAGCACATGATGGAAAATTAATCTCTTCCTGATGGTATCGGAGAGTGTGCTTCTAGAGCAGGTTGGCCGAACACCGCTGTCCTCGACTAGGGGGAAAATAATAGAAAGACATGTGAAAGGATATTCCCATCTTAGGCTTTTATACCATATTGATTGGCTTGGTTCTTTCTGTTACTCTGATAGACGATAGCTGCCAACAATCCCAAATTTGTATAGCCAAGAACAGAGCTTAGCTATCTCCAGCAGTCCCATAGACTCTGAATGGTGATCGGTGAGGGTCTATACTGTTCTATTTGAAGGGGCATTCCCATCTGAGACAATGAGACACCTTTGGGACCCACACCTATATCGAGAACGAGCTGGGAAAGTGGTGGCTGGAGGACCCCAGATGTCCACTGGGTCCAGCCACCACCAAGCGCTGTTCCAATAGTAGTGAATGGGAGCACACCCGTTTGCGCAGCCACTGCTCCCATTCATTTCTATGAGGCCGAACTATTTCAATGGGGCTTAGCTATTTTCTGCCTCCCATAGAAATGAATGGAGGGCAGCCGTACTTGTGCGGTGCGCCCTCTGGGACTTTGTTGGCTGCGTTTATGAAATAGGTGGGAGTCCCAGAGGTGGAACCTGCACCTATGAGACAATGGTGGCAGATCCTACAGATATGACCCCGTTGTCTCAGATGGGAATACCCATTTAACAGAATCCAGCACCGTAGATAAATACAGACCTAGACCAGACTCTAAAATATATACTGAAATCAGACCCCTTAATAAATACAGACCCCAAACCAAGTGCCTTAACCCCTATATATATTGTGGGTACTTCCTCTGGTAGACAGGATTAGCGGACGCAGTATAGAGGCAACAAAAAGTTTTTGGGATCAAACAGTTCAGTGTTTTATTCACACTTTAGGCAAGTGCTCAAACAAGCAGTCATATTCAAACAAAAAGTCACCTTGCTTTGTTGGTGGTAATTCAAACAATGCGGCAATTCTGCCTCAAAGAGTCCTTGCTGATAGCAGAACCAAACTGTTTTCACACCAAACAGGTAGCAAGCCTTCATCCAGACACAAGGCTCCCAGATCCCAACACAGAGACATGGCATTTAAGCCCAGCTGCCTATTTAAGGACAGCCAGGTGCTGCCAAAACCCGGACCGGCATTTAAAATCCGGTCCGGTATTTGCCCTCACCTGGCTGTAAATCAGCCCAGCAGCACATGCTGGGAGGAAAATACCTGTTTTTTACCCAGACCAAACCTCTCTCTGTGTCACCATATATATATATATATATATATATATATATATATATATATATATACCGTATTTTTCGCCCTATAAGACGGTGGGTTTGAACTAATGGCGGTCTGTGCATGAAAATATTATGGGGGATCTGTGGATGATGCACTGTTATGGGGGGGTATTTGTGGATGGCACTGTTATGTGGGGGATCTGTGGATGGCACTGTTATGGGCGGAGCTGTGGATGGCATTATGATGGGGGGGTCTGTGGATGGCATTATGATGGTGGGGGGGATCTGTGGATGGCATTATGATTGTGGGGGGGATCTGTGGATGGCATTATGATGGGGGGGGATCTGTGGATGGCACTGTTATAGGGTGGTTGATCTGTGGATGACACTGCTATATGTGTCACCCACAGTTCCCCCCCATAACAGTCCCATCCACAGATGCCCCCATAATAATGCCATCCACAGACCCCCCCCCCCCCCCACCATCTTAATGCAATCCACAAACCCCCCCCCCCCCCCCCCACCATCATAATGCCAGACACAGACCCCCTTCTCCATCATTATTCCATCCACAGGTTCCTAGGGAGGGACTGTAGTAGGCGGGGAGAGCGGCGGGCAGTGCAGGCACTGTACTCAGTCCCCGCCGCTCAGTATGTACTGTATTATACGTAGTGTTAATCATAATATCTAAACTGAATAATGATGTGCTCCCCCTGTGCTTACCGGTACATGTCACGCTCCTGTAGTAAGCACTAGCAGCTAGCAGGCAGGCCGGGCGGCCGTAACTCACTGAGGTCACATGCCTGCTCCGCCTGCTTCATTCATAAAGTAGGTGGAGCAGGCACGTGACCTCCGTGAGTAACGGCTGCCCGGCCTGCCTCCTAGCTGCTAGTGCTTACTACAGGAGCGTGACATGTACCGGTAAGCACAGGGGGAGCAGGGGGAGCGCATCATTATTCAGTGTGATGATTAACACTACGTATAATACAGTACATACTGAGCGGCGGGGACTGAGTACAGTGCCTGCACTGCCCGCCGCTCTCCCCGCCTACTACAGTCCCGCCTCCATCCTCACTAATATATCGCAGACTGCGATGTAAACTGCCAGCATTCGCCCCATAAGACGCAGGGGCACTTTCCCCCCACTTTTGGGGGGAAAAAGTGCGTCTTATGGGGCGAAAGATACGGTATATATATCCTTTAAAAAAAAATACAAATATTCTTTGCATCGCCATTTTCTGACACCCACATTTGTCTTTATTATTAGAGCCATGTAAGGGCATATTTTTGTGGTGTATTTTTTTTTTTTTTGTACCATGATTTTTCTGTATTTTTGGGCAACAACCCATGACAGGCCTAGGACTTTTTAATAAGCCCTGCGATTTTTCAACAGGGGTTCCAATTGGAGGACTTAGGTAACCCCCCCTCCCTCTGTCAAACTCCATAGATGCTGCAGTCGCTATTGACAGCAGCATCTGAGGGGTTAAAAGACCGGTATCATCATCACATGCACTGCTGGCAGGTGTCTACTGTATTATACAATCAGCATCCACCATATATAGAGAGTTACCTCAACATGTGAGTTTGATCCATATAACGCTCTATCACATATGACATACATATAGGGGATTATGCATTAAGGGGATGGATGATAAAAACTGAAGCCTATGTGCCATTTACCTGCTGTTACTCCCATGGAGAATTATGATATATACATATACAGTATGGCGCCACCTGCTGTTTAAAGCGTATAACAATCTGCATCTACTGAGCTAAGTGCTGCTGGTCACAGGTCAGTCTCTGTCCTCATAGCCAGGTCTCTTCACAGTGGTCCTCTCTGTTCACCGCAGGGCAGCTAGAAGAAATAGCTTTCTTCCCTGTGCTCACTGCAGAGGAGCTAAATAAGAAAGGCGTCTTCCATGCAGAAAGCTATTTCTATTGGTTCTTCTGCTGGGAACACAGGATCACTTCGCAGAGACCTGGCTCTGGAGGAGTGAGCATGTCTAATCGGCTCACTGAGCTCAGTAGGTGGACCTGCACATTGCTATACACTGTGAACACCAGGTGGCGCTATACTATGTAAGTAAATGTCATAACTCTAAAATAGATACATTTTTACAGAATCTGAATAGTAAATGTGCTCTATTCTTATAATGGATAAATGAATATGACATATAATGGTGAACCAACCCATTTCCCCTTCCTGACATATCATATACCTATACACTGTAATGCTGCAGGGCGGTGTATGGAGCAGGCTCCACAGGGGGTGCCAAATGTGCAATAAAAAGAATCACATTTAAAAATATATATTTAAAGAAGCTAAAAAAGCCTCTTTCCTTTTTCTTGTATACAGTAATAATGATATAATTGGTGTCACTGTGTCTGTAAACGTCCAACCTAATAAAATATACCACATGATAAATGCTTTACAAACACACACACAATGCCAGAAGTTTTTTTTATTTTGTACATATAATAAAACATAAGGAAAACAGTGTATATTTATTAGCGCCATGACTGTGCTGATCCGCGGGATAAAGGTAACATCACTGAGCGCCAAACTTACAGAGCAGACCCCTGAATACAAACCCTGGAATAAATACACACCCCATAATAACTACAGACCCCAAATCATCTAAATGAATACCGTTTTGTGTCAAAGCTGCTGCACAACATCTTTCATCTCATTACTGGGGGCACTGCCCCACTTATATATTCAGCTCAATATTTGGGATCAGTATTTGGAAGCCAAAACCCAGAGTGGGACCTACACAGAGGGAAAGGGTGATGGAAACCTCTGTATTTCTTATGTATTTCTGGGTTTGACATATACAAACCAAATATACCTGACAGTGACCTAACTCTACAGAAAGAGGTTCTGCAGCAGCTGAAGGGTGTAATGCACTTCCTATAATACATTATTCAGAATATGAGAAGTCACCTTGGAGGTCAGGGATCTGTAGACATGAGCTCTGCATGGGGCCTTGTACATCTATAGGGACCTGGAGCTCCTGATGACTTCTGATCCCTTACAATAGGGGCACAGCGTCCATGTATCAGAATCACTCCCGTGTATGCGGGGTTGTTACAGTGTTGTACTATACACAATACAGGCTGCTGTCTATGACAGCCTATATTCTCTCCATGCACAGGCTTTGTTGAAAACTCATACAGGACACTATGGGGGGGATTAGAAATAATTCCTATAATAACATTAAATGCTTAAAACGGACCTGTGTACGGCCTAATTCACACTGCACTGCCCTAGCCCAGTGTCTAAATACCCTGAGCAGGCAGAATGGCTTGTTGGCGCTCCCAGGGTGCATCCACGCTAGCACTCCTCCCCCACCCCTAGTACCACCCCAGATACCCCCTTCCTTCTGCTTGTCTCAGGTCTCAGCTCTACAGAACAGATTCATGTAAAGTTATACAATGTGCCCAGGATGTGCAGCTTCTGTATTACTGTATGTGTGCATCTACCTGAGACTCCCTGGTCCTCCTGCTGGTCTTCTTTCTTGATCCGTGACTTCTTTCCATCTTTTGAAGAGATGATGAGTTTTCTCTTCTTGCCGCATTTTGGCTGTTGAGTCACATCTTCATCCACTGGAATGATGGGTTGATTAGGAGACATCTTCTCAGAGGAGCTGGATGTTATCCTCTTCTTCCTCTTCTTGCTCCTCTTGGGTGTCTCCTTGTCTTCATCAGCTGAGGTCAGGATGGTACGTTGCTTCTTCCCTCCTTTCCTCCTGATGATGATCTCCTCTTCTTCCTCCATCTTCTTCTGCTCATCAGCCGATGAGTCAGAAATGTGTCTCCTCTTCTTCTGTCCTCTCTTCCTCACAGCAATCTCCTCTTCTTCCTCCATCTTCTTCTGCTCATCAGCCGATGAGTCAGAAACGTGTCTCCTCTTCTTCTGTCCTCTCTTCCTCACAGCAATCTCCTCTTTATCCATCGCAGCGCTTTCCCTGGGGTAAGCAGATATGTCCTCCGTCGCCAGTCAACTCCAACTGCCACTTCTAACTGCCACCAACCATTCAGACACGGGCACCACAGTTGCCCTGGTTACATGGATTGTGATGTGCCCAGTAACTGGCCAATAGCGTTCAGCCATTTGTGCCAGGCTCTTTTTGAACATATCTATTGAAAATACATTTCTTATCTGAAATATAATGGATTTAAGTTTCCATTTTACTTTGAGGTTTAAGGAACACGTTGAAAACTCTTATGAAATAAAATATGCCACAAAGTTGGAGCAATAATTTGCTTTATAAAAATATTAGGAGGCACATGTGCCATATTTATAAGAAATTCTGTTGTTATGATAAATCTCTGCATTGTGCCATTCCTCTGTTATTCCTCCTGGAAGTTTATAAACAAATTGACAACCTATACAGTTCTTACATAGTCTGTTCATAGGGACGAGGGGAATAGTAACAGCAGTTGTCAGGCTGGGGCTACACAGAAACGTTCTGTAGCACTACCCCCAAAGTGACCAGAAAGCAGCCTCGCTGCACGGAGGATCTTCTTCCGGCAGCGCCATATAGATGGGGCACTTGCTTGGCTATTTGTGGAGCTCCCATAGTGATGACTGGAGAGCACATGTGTGTCAGGCTCTGCTTCACTTTGTGTTCCCTGTTCTCTAGATAGGAGCGGGTCTCAGAGGTGGCACCCAATCAGAGGCGTAGCTAGGACTGACTGGGCCCCACAGCAAATTTTTGTACGGGGCCCCCCACACACACTTACACACTTATTCACAAACCCCCTCCTCCTGTGCAAACCCCTCTCATTTTGTGACTTTTTATTTACTGTATTTATTTATTTGCCTCTCATTTTTAGCACAACTTTATTGTTTTTTAACATTTCCAGTTGCTGACGGAGTTTATATTCAACTCAAACCCTTCAAAACCTGCGCTGCAATTGTAATAGACATGTCTGATTTACCGCTATATTTCCACAAGTATTATAGCCTCTGTACCTTTCATACCGCACTCATACACGCACTCTCCACGTAAATGGACGCAGTCATACACGCACTCTCCACGTACATGGACGCAGTCATACACGCACTCTCCACGTACATGGACGCGGTCATACACGCACTCTCCACGTACATGGACGCAGTCATACACGCACTCTCCACGTACATGGACGCAATCATACAAGCACTCTCCACGTAAATGGAGGCAGTCATACACGCACTCTCCACATACATGGACGCAGTCATACACGCACTCTCCACGTACATAAACGCAGTCATACACGCACTCTCCACGTACATGGACGCAGTCATACACACACTCTCCACGTACATGAACGCAGTCATACACGCACTCTCCACGTACATGGACGCAGTCATACACGCACTCTCCACGTACATGAATGCAGTCATACACGCACTCTCCACGTACATGAACGCAGTCATACATGCACTCGCCACATACATGGACTCAGTCATACACGCACTCTCCACATACATGGACGCAGTCATACACGCACTCTCCACATACATGGACGCAGTTATACACGCACTCTCCACGTACATGGATGCAGTCATACACGCACTCTCCACGTACATGGACACAGTTATACACGCACTCTCCACGTACATGGACGCAGTCATACACGCACTCTCCACGTACATGGACGCAGTCTTACACGCACTCTCCACATACATGGACGCAGTCATACACGCACTCTCCACATACATGGACGCAGTCATACATGCACTCTCCACGTACATGAACGCAGTCATACACGCACTCTCCACGTACATGGACGCAGTCATACACGTACTCTCCGCGTACATGGACGCAGTCATTCACGCACTCTCCACGTACATGGACACAGTTATACACGCACTCTCCACGTACATGGATGCAGTCATACACGCACTCTCCACATACATGGATGCAGTCATACACGCACTCTCCACATACATGGACGCAGTCATACACACACTCGCCACGTACATGGACGCAGTCATACACGCTCTCTTCACGTACATGGACGCAGTCATACACGCACTCTCCACGTACATGGACGCAGTCATACACGCACTCTCCGCGTACATGGACGCAGTCGTACACGCACTCTCCACGTACATGGACGCGGTCATACATGCACTCTCCATATACATGGACGCAGTCATACACGCACTCTCCACGTACATAGATGCAGTCATACACACTCTCTCCACGTACATGGACGCAGTCATACACGCTCTCTTCACGTACATGGACGCAGTCATACACGCACTCTCCACGTACATGGACGCAGTCATACACGCACTCTCCACATACTTGGACGCACTCTCCACATACATGGACGCAGTGATACACGCACTCTCCTCATACATGGACGCAGTCATACATTCACTCTCCACGTACAAGGACGCAGTCATACACGAACTCTCCACATACATGGACGCAGTCATACACGCACTCTCCACATACATGGACGCAGTCATACACGCACTCTCCATATACATGGACACAGTCATACACACACTCTCCTCATACATGGACACACTCTCCACATACATGGATGCAGTCATACACTCACTCTATACATACATGGACACACTCTCCACGTACATAGATGCAATCATACACTCACTCTCCACATACATGAACACACTCTCCTCATACATGGATGCAGTCATATACTCACTCTCCACATACATGGATGCACTCTCCACATAAATGGAGGCAGTCGTACACACACTTTCCACATACATTGTTCTTCCCTAATTACCTTGAGTTTTAACCTTTTTTTTGTTACCATTTACATATCAATATGAGGGCCTATTTTTTGGCGGGACAAGTTGTACTTTCTAATGCCACCTATTAATATGGCATACAAAGTAGTGGGAAACAGGGAAAAAATTTGATCTTCATTCAGTGCGATTACATTGATACTACAAATGCATAGTATTTTTTATGTCTAAATAGTGTAAAAATAAATGAAAAAAAGTTTTCAGCACCATATTTTTACCCCCATTTTTTTTTTTATTGTTATATCTACTGAGCTGTGCGGAGGCTAATTTTTTGAAGGACGATCTTTATTTTTTATATTTTTTTTACATTTTTGTATTGCTTTTTTATGGTTTTATAGCTCATGTTTGAGGCTACATTACTCACCTTTTTTTTTTATTCCGTACCATCATGTTTCATAAATATCCATGATGGTACTAGAATTGCTGATTTCTTATGTTAGCCTGCCACCTGCTTTGAGAATCAAAGGCCTAATGGAATTGTTTATCTAAGAAACAAGGTGGGCACTCCAAAAACTGCAAAAATAGACAGCTTATCCATCCCAATTTGAGAATCCAGGCCTAATGGAATTGCTTATCTATTTAAAAAGGGGAACACCCCAATTACAGTTGAATTACACAGGTTATTCACCCCAGTTTGAGAATCAAGGTCTAATGGAAATAAACAAGGTTGACACTGTTCAATTAGATACCTCTGTGCAGGGATTGATGCAAACTGAGCTGTCTCCTATGAATCCCTTTAGATTATAAAGCCTGCACTGTCTCTGCACTCTCCCTATGCTCTCCCTACAGTGTGTAAAAACTCTCCCTATGATCTCCCTACACTGCTCCTGCACTGTTGCTTCAGTCTTTGTATCCAAGATTCTACAATTAAAGTTTTGTTAAACACTGTCTCTAGCACTTGGCAAGTCTGTCCCTATGCTCAATTCACTGTCAAATGGTGGAGACTATGGGGGATTAGGATTTTTATTGGGCTGTAACATCACAGGGGATGGTCATCTGCCCATGGGCTGGCTGCACTGCATTATGGGTGATCTCTTGTTCCTGGGCTCCTTACTTTTACTTTGTAACACATGTAGCCGCCATTTTAGGAAAAAATTGATTCGTTAACACGAGGAGCCATTAAATTCTGATTAGTTGCGAATCCAGTTTTTCCTAAACTTCAGATCAAATTCCACTTCGGATGTTTTAATTCCCTCAACACTACCTATAATATTGCCTCTCTGATTAGGTTGGCCATGGACTAAATACATCTGACTGAGGTACATAGATGACGTGTTTCTAATATGGATGGAGTCACTAGTGTCTTGATGCATTTGACGAGGGCATTAAGTTTACACTTGTATCAACAATACAATTGAGTCAACAATACAATTTCTATACAGATTGTTGAATATTAAAGATGGGGTCCTTCACACAAATGTTTTACATGTTAAACCAACGGACAAGAACACATTACAATACCGGAGTTGCCATCAGGGTTGCCAACCGTCCAGAAATTTCTGAACAGTCTATAAAAATAGGAGACTTTTTTTTCCGTAAAAAAAATAGACAACAAATAGACATGCCCTTTTTTTTTGGAGGCCAGTAGTATGTGAATAGATTATTTTAGTGGTAATTATTATAATTTTACAACTCACACTAAATGCTAGAGATGAGGTTTTACCATACTATATATTAAGCTATAGACATTTATTACTAATAACCTTTATCGTTCATTATGGTTTACCAATTTGTCCGTAAATAATGTTGCAGCTAGCCTATGCATCCATATAAAAAATTGATTAAATTAATTATTATAGACACATCAGTTAGGCAGGCGTGGACTGGGGAAAAAAAAACCTGAAACCAGCCCAATTTTGTAGGCGGGTCCAAATTTACATAAGGTGGGATAACAGAAGTAGGTGGGGCCAGCAGTACCATGGTGCAGAGCCAAATACCGCCCCAGCAGAGCCAAATACCACAGTGCAGCACAGAATACTGCCTCTGCAGAACCAAATGTCACAGTGCAGCACAGAATACTGACTCTGCAGAACCAAATGTCACAGTGCAGCACAGAATACTACCCCAGCAGTACCAGATACCACAGTGCAGAACAACATACTACCTTTGCAAAATCAAATGCCCCAGTGCAGAACAAAATAGTGCTGCCCACGCCACAGTATGAAACTATCCTCATCCTGAGGACAGCAATATCGTTGAATTCAGGAGGGAACCTGCCGCCACTGGTCAAGTTCTTAAGTCCCCAATTTTCCTACATGAAATGATACTGAGAGCATCAGATCATTATATATGTACCTTGCTGGTGGCCATGAGAAGGGTTTGGGCAGCCTCCTGCGCATCCACCCACTGGGAAATTATTCTGAAGGGTCTATGGCCAGTCTGCCCATGGGTGGTGATGACTTCTAGGTACAGAAGCAGGCCAGCCAGCTTTATTTTTTTCATCAAGGACCTGCCTTAAAGTCATGCAGGGACCCCCACAGTCTTGCTGCTTTGTGAGCAGGTAATATTTGTAGTAATCTGTACAGTGGGCCCCCAGAAATAATTTTACTAGTGGGCCAAGTCTCAAAGTGCAGGGATACAGCAGTTGTGAGACCTAGGGGAACTCCCTGGGAAGTCAGTGGCTACCGTATAGGCGCTGGACCCCAACATACAGCACACTAGAAATTTTGTAGGAAGCCAGTTTGCCTATTTGTTTATTTTTGAAGTGTGGGAGAAAACCGGAGTTCATGATGGAAACCCATGCAAACGCAGGGAGAACATGCAAAATCCATGCCGCTGTCCCTGGTCAGTTTTAAAACCCAGTACTAACTACTGAGCCCCTGTGCTGTAGTACTCTAAAGTCCTTTCAAATTTCATTTTGATGAATAAGGTATAAGTGAAACATACATGGCTCATACAAATAGTACAAAGGCTTAAGATTCAGAGTTGACATTTATCAAACATGGTATGGATCATAGCAACAAATCAACAAATTTCCAATGAGGTATAAGGTGCAGATGGGCTGCCACACCAGACTTTAGATATAGTATGGTATTGGGTAGTGAGAAAATGGGGGTGGGGGGGGGGGATAGGGTAAGGGCAAAGAGAGAAGTCACCCCCCTTCCCCTCCCTAGGTAGGCACACTATCATCATTCAAGTATTCAAATATACATGGGCCTGTGCACATAAAAAGCGCATGTTTTGGTGGGAGTGACCTGCAGTGACAGGGTTTTGTCAATGTTCGCGTTGTCAGGGTGTTGCCTGCATTCGGTGGACTTATGGTTCCCTAGGTATTGAAATCAGGCTTGGACTCAGTTTACAGTGTATTATAGCAGGCACCACCGAAAGCTGCATACTACCCCGGTTTACACAGAGGGCGATTTATATGCTCATTATAGCGACGTTTTGGTGCAGTGCCGCCTGAATTGCTCTTTTTGGTGAATTATATGGACTTGCATTTGGTTTCGCTGCAGCTGTGTACATTCATTGATTATGTCTGAAGACGTGGGTCCGGGTTTGAATGAGGGCAGAGAAGGGGCGGACGCCTTCTTTACGGAGTGTAACTCCAAAGACAACTTACAGGCAATCAGTACAAAGACTTTAGAAATGAAGATTTCCCAACTAGCCGACAAAGAGGCACGACTATTTTGGTTGGTTAATTCTTTGAGATCATATAGAGACAGCGGGAGAGTACCGTGCGGTTTACGAATATATACAAAGAGCTAGCACAATATGCAGATGACGTGTCATTTAATTTGGAATGGAAAAAATTACATATGGACTTTTCAATGCAAATTTTCAGGATGGTGCTGCATAGAAATGAACAAGTACAGGTCCTTCTCAAAAAATTTGCATATTGTGCTAAAGTTCATTATTTTCTGTAATGTACTGATAAACATTAGACTTTCATATATTTTAGATTCATTACACACCAACTGAAGTAGTTCAAGCCTTTTATTGTTTTAATATTGATGATTTTGGCATACAGCTCATGAAAACCCAAAATTCCTATCTCAAAAAATTAGCATATCATGAAAAGGTTCTCTAAACGAGCTATTAACCTAATCATCTGAATCAACTAATTAACTCTAAACACCTGCAAAAGATTCCTGAGGCTTTTAAAAACTCCCAGCCTGGTTCATTACTCCAAACCGCAATCATGGGTAATACTGCCGACCTGACTGCTGTCCAGAAAGCCATCATTGACACCCTCAAGCAAGAGGGTAAGACACAGAAAGAAATTTCTGAACGAATAGGCTGTTCCCAGAGTGCTGTATCAAGGCCCCTCAGTGGGAAGTCTGTGGGAAGGAAAAAGTGTGGCAGAAAACGCTGCACAACGAGAAGAGGTGACCGGACCCTGAGGAAGATTGTGGAGAAGGACCGATTCCAGACCTTGGGGGACCTGCGGAAGCAGCAGAGTCTGGAGTAGAAACATCCAGAGCCACCGTGTACAGGCGTGTGCAGGAAATGGGCTACAGGTGCCGCATTCCCCAGGTCAAGCCACTTTTGAACCAGAAACAGCGGCAGAAGCGCCTGACCTGGGCTACAGAGAAGCAGCACTGGACTGTTGCATGTCATTCGGAAATCAAGGTGCCAGAGTCTGGAGGAAGACTGGGGAGAGGGAAATGCCAAAATGCCTGAAGTCCAGTGTCAAGTACCCACAGTCAGTGATGGTCTGGGGGGCCATGTCAGCTGCTGGTGTTGGTCCACTGTGTTTTATCAAGGGCAGGGTCAATGCAGCTAGCTATCAGGAGATTTTGGAGCACTTCATGCTTCCATCTGCTGAAAAGCTTTATGGAGATGAAGATGTCATTTTTCAGCACGACCTGGCACCTGCTCACAGTGCCAAAACCACTGGTAAATGGTTTACTGACCATGGTATTACTGTGCTCAATTGGCCTGCCAACTCTCCTGACCTGAACCCCATAGAGAATCTGTGGGATATTGGGAAGAGAAAGTTGAGAGACGCAAGACCCAACACTCTGGATGAGCTTAAGGCCGCTATGTAAGCATCCTGGGCCTCCATAACACCTCAGCAGTGCCACAGGCTGATTGCCTCCATGCCACGCCGCATTGAAGCAGCCATTTCTGCAAAAGGATTCCCGACCAAGTATTGAGTGCAGAACTGAACATCATTATTTGAAGGTTGACTTTTTTTGTATTAAAAACACTTTTCTTTTATTGGTCGGATGAAATATGCTAATTTTTTTAGATAGGAATTTGGGGTTTTCCTGAGCTGTATGCCAAAATCATCAATATTAAAACAATAAAAGGCTTGAACTACTTCAGTTGGTGTGTAATGAATCTAAAATATATGAAAGTCTAATGTTTATCAATACATTACAGAAAATAATGAACTTTATCACAATATGCTAATTTTTTGAGAAGGACCTGTATATGAGGCAGTGAATGACGCCTTATTAAAAGCAAAAGAGGAATTACGTACACGCCTAACTAAAAACCAAATACAAGTTTTTGAAAGAAAACTTAATAGGAAGTTGGTTATCACACAAACAGAAATAAAAGAGAATAAGAAGGATACATTTTTGTGGGATAAAAATGACTATGAAACTGGGAGGGCATTTGATTGGGGAAGAAGGAGACAACGTAGGAGACGCCCACAAAGGAGAAATCGAATGGACGTTTGGACAACCGATTCTGATTCTAGTGCATCAGATGACCCTAATACATCAACTGAAAAAGGCTTTTGTTTCTGTGAAGGCTTGTCCGCATCAGCCCTGTGATGTCTGGATGTTTTTGCAAAGCAATAAAGAAAAAACTGCAACTGGTGAGTGCCGCTGATTTTGCTATTTTCATCTCTTTGTGGATTGGACTCTGTTTACAGTGTATTATAGCAGGCACCACCGAAAGCTGCATACTACCCCGGTTTACACAGAGGACGATTTATATGCTTATTATAGCGACGTTTTGGTGTAGTGCTGCCTGAATTGCTCTTTTTAGTGAATTGAAATCAGGGGGTTTGCTAAGCCTATAGGTCCTCCAGGGATTCCATATCTTTAGGAATTTCTCATGTTTTCTCTCTTCCCAACTTGCCAACGCCACTAGGCGGTACATCTGGTCTACTTTGTCTCTCCACTGTTCTATGGTGGGTGGATCCTTACTCAACCATTTCAGTGGGATTAATAGTCTCGCTGCCTGAATCAGGTGGGTAGCCAAATCCCCTTAAGGCTACTTTCACACTAGCGTTTTCACTGGATCCGGTAGGGTTCAGCAATAACGCTTCCGTTACTGATAATACAACCATCTGTATCTGTAACATAACCAAGACAGGTCCGTCATGAACTCCATTGAAAGTCAATAGGGAACGGATACTTTTTTTATTATGTCAGATTGTGACAGAGAAAACAGATCCGTACCCATTGACTTGCATTGTGGGTCATGACGGATCCATCATGCTTCGCATCCCATGACGGAAAGAAAACCGCAGCATGTGGTTTGATCTGCGGTATGAGAACGGAACGGTATGTATCTTAGAGCATTCCATCCTGTTAAGTTACGTTTTGTCCCCATTAACAATGAATGGTGACAAAACTGAGGTGTTTTCTTCCGGTATTGAGACCCTATGACGGATCTCAATACCGGAAAATATAAACACTAGTGTGAAAGTAGCCTTAGATGGTTGCCAAGAGGTCGTGGGTAACCAAAGGATAGCTTCTGCAGTCAAGGTAATAAGGAAGGGGGATATGCTATTGAGTGTGTGATCTCCAACCAAAAGGTTTATATTCTTGGGCAGAACCAGAAGAAGTGGCTCAGTGAGCCTTCTCCAGTCCCACATCTCCAGCATGTGCAGGAATATTGTAGGCCCCTTAAGTACATCTGCTTGGGGGTTTTGTACCATTGTGTCAATACTTTATAAGAGTGTTCCTGAACCCGTATGCATTGCGAGAACCCATGAGAGTGAGAATGTATACGCAGAATGTCAATTTGAAAAAAATCGATGCTCAATTCTGTGGCCCAGGTCTTTATGTATTGAGGGGTCACTTTGTTCCTTGGTGTCAACAGGGAGTGGTACAAAAGTGAAATAAATTTGGATCTGACCGTCCTCTTATGCATTAACTTTTCAACGTATCTCTTACCTCTCCCAATTGTTTACATAACAGCCTACCAGTAGATAGGAGTTCAGAGGTAGCTAGAAAATTACCTCGGGTGGAGGTGAAAAAAGCAGATTGAGGATCTCCTTCTGGGTTAGGCATTTCCCCAAGGAAATCTTCCAATATGTGGTCTCGGAACCTGTCCCATACCGGTGTGAGATCGGTCACCCCTGGTCTCACTAGAAAGGGAATCAGACCTGCCGGCATTGCAAGGGATGGGCTACTAAGCATGCCATAGTCTTTGTTTAGTGTTCTTACAACTGATATTGTTCCTCTAAGAAGAGGACTGTCCCCTATAGAGGCAGCAGAGACACCTCTCTGTTCTCCCGCTCTCTGTTCTCTCTGTTCGTGTGTGAGATGTCTTAGTTCCACTTCATTGCCTAGGACCCTATAATTGGGGACTTGAATTTGGAGCTATCTTTTCAAGTGGATCTCTCTATAAAAGTTGAGGACATCTGGGAGACCAAAGCCACCATTCTTCTACTCTAAAGTTCTGTACTTGTACTCTTTTTTTAAAGGTGTCCTCTGAAAATAATCTTATCACAGAAGCCCCTTTTCCACCTTATGGAACTGGTCTGACTTTTTGACTATACCCTGTTTTTTGTTTACCCACTAGCCAAAGTTGAAAATAGTACCTGGTATTGTTTTTTGGTACCTGATCTAAGGAGGTTTCAAGTGAGCCAAGCCAGTGCTATGAAGTAATATGATCACAATGCTGTCTAGTAATTGGCCAGAGAGAATCTTTACTACACTGCATCTTCATACGTAAAAGAGGGAGGTAAAGCCAGTACCATGCAGTGGAAAATTGGCTGGGTGCACCAGCGACCAGGTGTAATCTGTGGGGATACCTGGTAGTAATAGCTTGATTTTCCCTTTAGTGGTACCAGGGGGATATATGGCATTACACAGTGATCATTCTTATAAATGTCTGTGTAAAGCTGGACAGATCCTCCACAAAGACATTCCCTAAAAATGACTTTTTGTTAATACCTTTTTTTTTTTCTTTTTTTGATTGCTACAATATATCTTCAGAAAAATTCTGGAATGAAAAGAAGGGAAAGTGTATGATTCCAAAAGAAAGCACCAGAAAACTTGCAGGTGTGACTGCAACTCTTGCCCGAATTCTAGGGTATGAGCCAGACTTACGTCATGGCCCCTGGGGCTGCAGCACAGTTGATCTTTTTGGCTACAACTTAAAGGCTATGTACACCTTTGGGGACAATATTTGCATTATTGCATTGTATTCATTTTGAGCTAAAAATCTTTTTTCAATTTGTCTTTATTAAAAATATTGAACCCTTTGTCTGTACATAGCTGAGATGCTCTAATAGCAGCCTCTGGGTTTTCTCTTTTCCATCAGTTGGGGAGCTGACGGGCTCCTTATCTGCTCTCTGACCTTATAAACACTCATTATATCTCAGGTCTTATCTTACTGATAAGAACGTGGCTTAAATGTTTATGACCTTTTAGTATTTTAGAGAAGAGGTTTATTAGATGACCGGCAAAAAGTGACAGTACCAGTCACACAGTTAAAAAAAAAAAGTTAACCCTTTTTAATAAACGCCAATTAAAAGTATGATTTTTAGCCAAAAATGAGTAAAATGCAATCGCAAACAAAAATTGCCTCCAAAGGTGTACATAGCCTTTACAACAAATGATCTTCTCAAGCTGGGGTCTTCCACTACCTTCCTCTTCCCTTACCACTAGGGATGAGCGAACTCGAACTGTATAGTTCGGGTTCGTACCGAATTTTGGGGTGTCCGTGACACGGACCCGAACCCGGACATTTTCGTAAAAGTCCGGGTTCGGGTTCGGTGTTCGTCGCTTTCTTCGCGCTTTTGTGACGCTTTCTTGGCGCTTTTTGAAAGGCTGCAAAGCAGCCAATCAACAAGCGTCATACTACTTGCCCCAAGAGGCCATCACAGCCATGCCTACTATTGGCATGGCTGTGATTGGCCAGAGCACCATGTGACCCAGCCTCTATTTAAGCTGGAGTCACATAGCGCCGCCCGTCACTCTGCTCTGATTAGCGTAGGGAGAGGTTGCGGCTGCGACAGTAGGGCGAGATTAGGCAGATTAACTCCTCCAAAGGACTTGATTAACTGATCGATCTGCAGCTGTGGATCATTGAGCTGCTGATCCTCAATTGCTCACTGTTTTTAGGCTGCCCAGACCGTTTGTCAGTCACATTTTTCTGGGGTGATCGGCGGCCATTTTGTGTCTTGTGGTGCGCCAGCACAAGCTGCGACCAAGTGCATTTAACCCTCAATGGTGTGGTTGTTTTTTGGCTAAAGCCTACATCAGGGTGAAGCTGTCACACCAAGTGCATTTAACCAGCAATAGTCTGTTTATTTTTTGGCCATATACTACATCAGGGGCAAGCTGCGCCTGTCACCAAGTGCATTTAACCCTCAATGGTGCGTTTGTTTTTTGGCTAAAGCCTACATCAGGGTGAAGCTGTCACACCAAGTGCATTTAACCAGCAATAGTCTGTTTATTTTTTGGCCATATACTACATCAGGGGCAAGCTGCGCCCGTCACCAAGTGCATTTAACCCTCAGTAGTGTGGTTGGTCAAGCTATCACACCAAGTGCATTTAACCAGCAATAGTCTGTTCATTTTTTGGCCATATACTAAATCAGGGGCAAGCTGCGCCCGTCACCAAGTGCATTTAACCAGCAATAGTCTGTTCATTTTTTGGCCATATACTACATCAGGGGCAAGCTGCGCCCGTCACCAAGTGCATTTAACCCTCAGTAGTGTGGTTGGTCAAGCTGTGACACCAAGTGCATTTAACCAGCAATAGTCTGTTCATTTTTTGGCCATATACTACATCAGGGGCAAGCTGCGCCCATCACCAAGTGCATTTAACCAGCAATAGTGTGGTTATTTTTTGGCCATATCCCAGTCTAATTCTGTCACTAAATCCATACCGGTCACCCAGCGCCTAAATACTAGGCCTCAAATTTATATCCCGCTAAATCTCTCGTTACCGCTGTCCTGTTGTGGCTGGGAAAGTTATTTAGTGTCCGTCAAAGCACATTTTTTGTTCTGGGTTGAAATACAATTCCCAATTTAGCAATTTAAAAATTTAGTGGTTTCTGCTGTATCAGAGCTATTTGAAATCTATCCCTAAAAGGGTATATAATATTCAAGGTGCACATTGGGTCATTCAGAATAACTTCACACACACCCGCTACTGTGCATTTCCAAGTCTAATTCTGTCACTAAACCCATACCTGTCACCCAGCGCCTAAATACTAGGCCTCAAATTCATATCCAGCTAAATCTGTCGTTAGTGCTGTAGCTGGGCGAGTTATTTAGTGTCCGTTCAAGCACATTTCTTGTTCTGGGTTGAAATACAATTCCCAATTTAGCAATTTCATAATTTAGTGGTTTCTGCTATATCAGAGCTATTTGAAATCTATCCCTAAAAGGGTAGATCATTTTGAAGGTGCACATAGGGACATTCAGAATAACTTCACACACCCGCTACTGTGCATTTCCAAGTCTAATTCTGTCACTAAACCCATACCTGTCACCCAGCGCCTAAATACTAGGCCTCAAATTTATATCCAGCTAAATCTGTCCTTAGTGCTGTAGCTGGGCGAGTTATTTAGTGTCCGTTCAAGCACATTTCTTGTTCTGGGTTGAAATACAATTCCCAATTTAGCAATTTCATAATTTAGTGGTTTCTGCTATATCAGAGCTATTTGAAATCTATCCCTAAAAGGGTATATAATATTCAAGGTGCACATTGGGTCATTCAGAATAACTTCACACACACCCGCTACTGTGTATTTCCAAGTCTAATTCTGTCACTAAACCCATACCTGTCACCCAGCGCCTAAATACTAGGCCTCAAATTCATATCCAGCTAAATCTGTCGTTAGTGCTGTAGCTGGGCGAGTTATTTAGTGTCCGTTCAAGCACATTTCTTGTTCTGGGTTGAAATACAATTCCCAATTTAGCAATTTCATAATTTAGTGGTTTCTGCTATATCAGAGCTATTTGAAATCTATCCCTAAAAGGGTATATAATATTCAAGGTGCACATTGGGTCATTCAGAATAACTTCACACACACCCGCTACTGTGTATTTCTAAGTCTAATTCTGTCACTAAACCCATACCTGTCACCCAGCGCCTAAATACTAGGCCTCAAATTTATATCCTGCTAAATCTCTCGTTAACGCTGTCCTGTTGTGGCTGGGAAAGTTATTTAGTGTCCGTCAAAGCACATTTTTTGTTCTGGGTTGAAATACAATTCCCAATTTAGCAATTTCATAATTTAGTGGTTTCTGCTATATCAGAGCTATTTGAAATCTATCCCTAAAAGGGTATATAATATTCAAGGTGCACATTGGGTCATTCAGAATAACTTCACACACACACGCTTCTGTGCATTTCCAAGTCTAATTCTGTCACTAAATCCATACCGGTCACCCAGCGCCTAAATACTAGGCCTCAAATTTATATCCTGCTAAATCTCTCGTTAACGCTGTCCTGTTGTGGCTGGGAAAGTTATTTAGTGTCCGTCAAAGCACATTTTTTGTTCTGGGTTGAAATACAATTCCCAATTTAGCAATTTCATAATTTAGTGGTTTCTGCTATATCAGAGCTATTTGAAATCTATCCCTAAAAGGGTATATAATATTCAAGGTGCACATTGGGTCATTCAGAATAACTTCACACACACACGCTTCTGTGCATTTCCAAGTCTAATTCTGTCACTAAATCCATACCGGTCACCCAGCGCCTAAATACTAGGCCTCAAATTTATATCCCGCTGAATTTGAATACAATACATTGGGCCAAATAATATATTTGTTGTTGTGGTGAACCATAACAATGAGAAAAACATCTAGTAAGGGACGCGGACGTGGACATGGTCGTGGTGGTGTTAGTGGACCCTCTGGTGCTGGGAGAGGACGTGGCCGTTCTGCCACATCCACACGTCCTAGTGTACCAACTACCTCAGGTCCCAGTAGCCGCCAGAATTTACAGCGATATATGGTGGGGCCCAATGCCGTTCTAAGGATGGTAAGGCCTGAGCAGGTACAGGCATTAGTCAATTGGGTGGCCGACAGTGGATCCAGCACGTTCACATTATCTCCCACCCAGTCTTCTGCAGAAAGCGCACAGATGGCGCCTGAAAACCAACCCCATCAGTCTGTCACATCACCCCCATGCATACCAGGGAAACTGTCTCAGCCTCAAGTTATGCAGCAGTCTCTTATGCTGTTTGAAGACTCCGCTGGCAGGGTTTCCCAAGGGCATCCACCTAGCCCTTCCCCAGCGGTGAAAGACATAGAATGCACTGACGCACAACCACTTATGTTTCCTGATGATGAGGACATGGGAATACCACCTCAGCATGTCTCTGATGATGACGAAACACAGGTGCCAACTGCTGCGTCTTTCTGCAGTGTGCAGACTGAACAGGAGGTCAGGGATCAAGACTGGGTGGAAGACGATGCAGGGGACGATGAGGTCCTAGACCCCACATGGAATGAAGGTCGTGCCACTGACTTTCACAGTTCGGAGGAAGAGGCAGTGGTGAGACCGAGCCAACAGCGTAGCAAAAGAGGGAGCAGTGGGCAAAAGCAGAACACCCGCCGCCAAGAGACTCCGCCTGCTACTGACCGCCGCCATCTGGGACCGAGCACCCCAAAGGCAGCTTCAAGGAGTTCCCTGGCATGGCACTTCTTCAAACAATGTGCTGACGACAAGACCCGAGTGGTTTGCACGCTGTGCCATCAGAGCCTGAAGCGAGGCATTAACGTTCTGAACCTGAGCACAACCTGCATGACCAGGCACCTGCATGCAAAGCATGAACTGCAGTGGAGTAAACACCTTAAAACCAAGGAAGTCACTCAGGCTCCCCCTGCTACCTCTTCTGCTGCTGCCGCCTCGGCCTCTTCCTCCGCCTCTGGAGGAACGTTGGCACCTGCCGCCCAGCAAACAGGGGATGTACCACCAACACCACCACCACCACCTCCGTCACCAAGCGTCTCAACCATGTCACACGCCAGCGTTCAGCTCTCCATCTCACAAACATTTGATAGAAAGCGTAAATTCCCACCTAGCCACCCTCGATCCCTGGCCCTGAATGCCAGCATTTCTAAACTACTGGCCTATGAAATGCTGTCATTTAGGCTGGTGGACACAGACAGCTTCAAACAGCTCATGTCGCTTGCTGTCCCACAGTATGTTGTTCCCAGCCGGCACTACTTCTCCAAGAGAGCCGTGCCTTCCCTGCACAACCAAGTATCCGATAAAATCAAGTGTGCACTGCGCAACGCCATCTGTAGCAAGGTCCACCTAACCACAGATACGTGGACCAGTAAGCACGGCCAGGGACGCTATATCTCCCTAACTGCACACTGGGTAAATGTAGTGGCAGCTGGGCCCCAGGCGGAGAGCTGTTTGGCGCACGTCCTTCCGCCGCCAAGGATCGCAGGGCAACATTCTTTGCCTCCTGTTGCCACCTCCTCCTTCTCGGCTTCCTCCTCCTCTTCTTCCACCTGCTCATCCAGTCAGCCACACACCTTCACCACCAACTTCAGCACAGCCCGGGGTAAACGTCAGCAGGCCATTCTGAAACTCATATGTTTGGGGGACAGGCCCCACACCGCACAGGAGTTGTGGCGGGGTATTGAACAACAGACCGACGAGTGGTTGCTGCCGGTGAGCCTCAAGCCCGGCCTGGTGGTGTGTGATAATGGGCGAAATCTCGTTGCAGCTCTGGGACTAGCCAATTTGACGCACATCCCTTGCTTGGCGCATGTGCTGAATTTGGTGGTGCAGAAGTTCATTCACAACTACCCCGACATGTCAGAGCTGCTGCATAAAGTGCGGGCCGTCTGTTCGCGCTTCCGGCGTTCACATCCTGCTGCTGCTCGCCTGTCTGCGCTACAGCGTAACTTCGGCCTTCCCGCTCACCGCCTCATATGCGACGTGCCCACCAGGTGGAACTCCACCTTGCACATGCTGGACAGACTGTGCGAGCAGCAGCAGGCCATAGTGGAGTTTCAGCTGCAGCACGCACGGGTCAGTCGCACTACAGAACAGCACCACTTCACCACCAATGACTGGGCCTCCATGCGAGACCTGTGTGCCCTGTTGCGCTGTTTCGAGTACTCCACCAACATGGCCAGTGGCGATGACACCGTTATCAGCGTTACAATACCACTTCTATGTCTCCTTGAGAAAACACTTAGGGCGATGATGGAAGAGGAGGTGGCCCAGGAGGAGGAGGAGGAGGAGGAGGAGGAAGAGGGGTCATTTTTAGCACTTTCAGGCCAGTCTCTTCGAAGTGACTCAGAGGGAGGTTTTTGGCAACAGCAGAGGCCAGGTACAAATGTGGCCAGCCAGGGCCCACTACTGGAGGACGAGGAGGACGAGGATGAGGAGGAGGTGGAGGAGGATGAGGATGAAGCATGGTCACAGCGGGGTGGCACCCAACGCAGCTCGGGTCCATCACTGGTGCGTGGCTGGGGGGAAAGGCAGGACGATGACGATACGCCTCCCACAGAGGACAGCTTGTCCTTACCCCTGGGCAGCCTGGCACACATGAGCGACTACATGCTGCAGTGCCTGCGCAACGACAGCAGAGTTGCCCACATTTTAACCTGTGCGGACTACTGGGTTGCCACCCTGCTGGATCCACGCTACAAAGACAATGTGCCCACCTTACTTCCTGCACTGGAGCGTGATAGGAAGATGCGCGAGTACAAGCGCACGTTGGTAGACGCGCTACTGAGAGCATTCCCAAATGTCACAGGGGAACAAGTGGAAGCCCAAGGCCAAGGCAGAGGAGGAGCAAGAGGTCGCCAAGGCAGCTGTGTCACGGCCAGCTCCTCTGAGGGCAGGGTTAGCATGGCAGAGATGTGGAAAACTTTTGTCAACACGCCACAGCTAACTGCACCACCACCTGATACGCAACGTGTTACCAGGAGGCAACATTTCACTAACATGGTGGAACAGTACGTGTGCACACCAATCCACGTACTGACTGATGGTTCGGCCCCATTCAACTTCTGGGTCTCTAAATTGTCCACGTGGCCAGAGCTAGCCTTTTATGCCTTGGAGGTGCTGGCCTGCCCGGCAGCCAGCGTTTTGTCTGAACGTGTATTCAGCACGGCAGGGGGCGTCATTACAGACAAACGCAGCCGCCTGTCTACAGCCAATGTGGACAAGCTGACGTTCATAAAAATGAACCAGGCATGGATCCCACAGGACCTGTCCGTCCCTTGTCCAGATTAGACATTAACTACCTCCCCATAACCATATATTATTGGACTCCAGGGCACTTCCTCATTCAATCCTATTTTTATTTTCATTTTACCATTATATTGCGAGGCTACCCAAAGTTGAATGAACCTCTCCTCTGCCTGTGTGCTAGGCCTAAATATATGCCAATGGACTGTTGCAGTGGTGGCTGACATGAAGCCTGATTCTCTGCTATGACATGCAGACTAATTCTCTGCTGACATGAAGCCAGATTGTCTGTTACGGGACCTCTCTCCTCTGCCTGGGTGCTGGGCCTAAATTTATGACAATGGACTGTTGCAGTGGTGGCTGACGTGAAGCCTGATTCTCTGCTATGACATGCAGACTGATTCTCTGCTGACATGAAGCCAGATTGTCTGTTACGGGACCTCTCTGCTCTGCCTGTGTGCTAGGCCTAAATATATGCCAATGGACTGTTGCAGTGGTGGGTGACGTGAAGCCTCATTCTCTGCTATGACATGCAGACTGATTCTCTGCTGACATGAAGCCAGATCGTCTGTTACGGGACCTCTCTGCTCTGCCTGTGTGCTAGGCCTAAATATATGCCAATGGACTGTTGCAGTGGTGGGTGACGTGAAGCCTCATTCTCTGCTATGACATGCAGACTGATTCTCTGCTGTCATGAAGCCAGATTGTCTGTTACGGGACCTCTCTGCTCTGCCTGTGTGCTAGGCCTAAATATATGCCAATGGACTGTTGCAGTGGTGGGTGACGTGAAGCCTCATTCTCTGCTATGACATGCAGACTGATTCTCTGCTGACATGAAGCCAGATTGTCTGTTACGGGACCTCTCTCCTCTGCCTGTGTGCTAGGCCTAAATATATGCCAATGGACTGTTGCAGTGGTGGGTGACGTGAAGCCTCATTCTCTGCTATGACATGCAGACTGATTCTCTGCTGACATGAAGCCAGATCGTCTGTTACGGGACCTCTCTGCTCTGCCTGTGTGCTAGGCCTAAATATATGCCAATGGACTGTTGCAGTGGTGGGTGACGTGAAGCCTCATTCTCTGCTATGACATGCAGACTGATTCTCTGCTGACATGAAGCCAGATTGTCTGTTACGGGACCTCTCTCCTCTGCCTGTGTGCTAGGCCTAAATATATGCCAATTGACTGTTGCAGTGGTGGCTGACGTGAAGCCTCATTCTCTGCTATGACATGCAGACTAATTCTCTGCTGACATGAAGCCAGATTGTCTGTTACGGGACCTCTCTCCTCTGCCTGGGTGCTGGGCCTAAATTTATGACAATGGACTGTTGCAGTGGTGGCTGACGTGAAGCCTGATTCTCTGCTATGACATGCAGACTGATTCTCTGCTGACATGAAGCCAGATTCTCTGTTACGGGACCTCTCTCCTCTGCCTGTGTGTGTGCTGGGCCTAAATATATGCCAATGGACTGTTGCAGTGGTGGCTGACGTGAAGTCTCATTCTCTGCTATGACATGCAGACTGATTCTCTGCTGACATGAAGCCAGATTCTCTGTTACGGGACCTCTCTCCTCTGCCTGTGTGTGTGCTGGGCCTAAATATATGCCAATGGACTGTTGCAGTGGTGGCTGACGTGAAGCCTCATTCTCTGCTATGACATGCAGACTAATTCTCTGCTGACATGAAGACAGATTCTCTGTTACGGGACCTCCCTCCTCTGCCTGGGTGCTGGGCCTAAATATATGCCAATGGACTGTTGCAGTGGTGGCTGACGTGAAGCCTCATTCTCTGCTATGACATGCAGACTAATTCTCTGCTGACATGAAGACAGATTCTCTGTTACGGGACCTCCCTCCTCTGCCTGGGTGCTGGGCCTAAATATATGCCAATGGACTGTTGCAGTGGTGGCTGACGTGAAGCCTCATTCTCTGCTATGACATGCAGACTGATTCTCTGCTGACATGAAGACAGATTCTCTGTTACGGGACCTCTCTCCTCTGCCTGTGTGTGTGCTGGGCCTAAATATATGCCAATGGACTGTTGCAGTGGTGGCTGACGTGAAGCCTCATTCTCTGCTATGACATGCAGACTGATTCTCTGCTGACATGAAGCCAGATTCTCTGTTACGGGACCTCTCTCCTCTGCCTGTGTGTGTGCTGGGCCTAAATATATGCCAATGGACTGTTGCAGTGGTGGCTGACGTGAAGCCTCATTCTCTGCTATGACATGCAGACTGATTCTCTGCTGACATGAAGCCAGATTCTCTGTTACGGGACCTCTCTCCTCTGCCTGTGTGTGTGCTGGGCCTAAATATATGCCAATGGACTGTTGCAGTGGTGGCTGACGTGAAGCCTCATTCTCTGCTATGACATGCAGACTAATTCTCTGCTGACATGAAGACAGATTCTCTGTTACGGGACCTCTCTCCTCTGCCTGTGTGTGTGCTGGGCCTAAATATATGCCAATGGACTGTTGCAGTGGTGGCTGACGTGAAGCCTCATTCTCTGCTATGACATGCAGACTGATTCTCTGCTGACATGAAGCCAGATTCTCTGTTACGGGACCTCTCTCCTCTGCCTGTGTGTGTGCTGGGCCTAAATATATGCCAATGGACTGTTGCAGTGGTGGCTGACGTGAAGCCTCATTCTCTGCTATGACATGCAGACTGATTCTCTGCTGACATGAAGCCAGATTCTCTGTTACGGGACCTCTCTCCTCTGCCTGTGTGTGTGCTGGGCCTAAATATATGCCAATGGACTGTTGCAGTGGTGGCTGACGTGAAGCCTCATTCTCTGCTATGACATGCAGACTGATTCTCTGCTGTCATGAAGCCAGATTGTCTGTTACGGGACCTCTCTGCTCTGCCTGTGTGCTAGGCCTAAATATATGCCAATGGACTGTTGCAGTGGTGGGTGACGTGAAGCCTCATTCTCTGCTATGACATGCAGACTGATTCTCTGCTGACATGAAGCCAGATTGTCTGTTACGGGACCTCTCTCCTCTGCCTGTGTGCTAGGCCTAAATATATGCCAATGGACTGTTGCAGTGGTGGGTGACGTGAAGCCTCATTCTCTGCTATGACATGCAGACTGATTCTCTGCTGACATGAAGCCAGATCGTCTGTTACGGGACCTCTCTGCTCTGCCTGTGTGCTAGGCCTAAATATATGCCAATGGACTGTTGCAGTGGTGGGTGACGTGAAGCCTCATTCTCTGCTATGACATGCAGACTGATTCTCTGCTGACATGAAGCCAGATTGTCTGTTACGGGACCTCTCTCCTCTGCCTGTGTGCTAGGCCTAAATATATGCCAATTGACTGTTGCAGTGGTGGCTGACGTGAAGCCTCATTCTCTGCTATGACATGCAGACTAATTCTCTGCTGACATGAAGCCAGATTGTCTGTTACGGGACCTCTCTCCTCTGCCTGGGTGCTGGGCCTAAATTTATGACAATGGACTGTTGCAGTGGTGGCTGACGTGAAGCCTGATTCTCTGCTATGACATGCAGACTGATTCTCTGCTGACATGAAGCCAGATTCTCTGTTACGGGACCTCTCTCCTCTGCCTGTGTGTGTGCTGGGCCTAAATATATGCCAATGGACTGTTGCAGTGGTGGCTGACGTGAAGTCTCATTCTCTGCTATGACATGCAGACTGATTCTCTGCTGACATGAAGCCAGATTCTCTGTTACGGGACCTCTCTCCTCTGCCTGTGTGTGTGCTGGGCCTAAATATATGCCAATGGACTGTTGCAGTGGTGGCTGACGTGAAGCCTCATTCTCTGCTATGACATGCAGACTAATTCTCTGCTGACATGAAGACAGATTCTCTGTTACGGGACCTCCCTCCTCTGCCTGGGTGCTGGGCCTAAATATATGCCAATGGACTGTTGCAGTGGTGGCTGACGTGAAGCCTCATTCTCTGCTATGACATGCAGACTAATTCTCTGCTGACATGAAGACAGATTCTCTGTTACGGGACCTCCCTCCTCTGCCTGGGTGCTGGGCCTAAATATATGCCAATGGACTGTTGCAGTGGTGGCTGACGTGAAGCCTCATTCTCTGCTATGACATGCAGACTGATTCTCTGCTGACATGAAGACAGATTCTCTGTTACGGGACCTCTCTCCTCTGCCTGTGTGTGTGCTGGGCCTAAATATATGCCAATGGACTGTTGCAGTGGTGGCTGACGTGAAGCCTCATTCTCTGCTATGACATGCAGACTGATTCTCTGCTGACATGAAGCCAGATTCTCTGTTACGGGACCTCTCTCCTCTGCCTGTGTGTGTGCTGGGCCTAAATATATGCCAATGGACTGTTGCAGTGGTGGCTGACGTGAAGCCTCATTCTCTGCTATGACATGCAGACTGATTCTCTGCTGACATGAAGCCAGATTCTCTGTTACGGGACCTCTCTCCTCTGCCTGTGTGTGTGCTGGGCCTAAATATATGCCAATGGACTGTTGCAGTGGTGGCTGACGTGAAGCCTCATTCTCTGCTATGACATGCAGACTAATTCTCTGCTGACATGAAGACAGATTCTCTGTTACGGGACCTCTCTCCTCTGCCTGTGTGTGTGCTGGGCCTAAATATATGCCAATGGACTGTTGCAGTGGTGGCTGACGTGAAGCCTCATTCTCTGCTATGACATGCAGACTGATTCTCTGCTGACATGAAGCCAGATTCTCTGTTACGGGACCTCTCTCCTCTGCCTGTGTGTGTGCTGGGCCTAAATATATGCCAATGGACTGTTGCAGTGGTGGCTGACGTGAAGCCTCATTCTCTGCTATGACATGCAGACTGATTCTCTGCTGACATGAAGCCAGATTCTCTGTTACGGGACCTCTCTCCTCTGCCTGTGTGTGTGCTGGGCCTAAATATATGCCAATGGACTGTTGCAGTGGTGGCTGACGTGAAGCCTCATTCTCTGCTATGACATGCAGACTAATTCTCTGCTGACATGAAGACAGATTCTCTGTTACAGGACCTCCCTCCTCTGCCTGGGTGCTGGGCCTAAATATATGCCAATGGACTGTTGCAGTGGTGGCTGACGTGAAGCCTCATTCTCTGCTATGACATGCAGACTAATTCTCTGCTGACATGAAGACAGATTCTCTGTTACGGGACCTCTCTCCTCTGCCTGGGTGCCGGGGCCTAAATATCTGAGAATGGACTGTTCCAGTGGTGGGTGACGGGAAGCCAGATTCTCTGCTATGGAACCTCTCTCCAATTGATTTTGGTTAATTTTTATTTATTTAATTTTTATTTTAATTCATTTCCCTATCCACATTTGTTTGCAGGGGATTTACCTACATGTTGCTGCCTTTTGCAGCCCTCTAGCTCTTTCCTGGGCTGTTTTACAGCCTTTTTAGTGCCTAAAAGTTCGGGTCCCCATTGACTTCAATGGGGTTCGGGTTCGGGACGAAGTTCGGATCGGGTTTGGATCCCGAACCCGAACATTTCCGGGATGTTCGGCCGAACTTCTCGAACCCGAACATCCAGGTGTTCGCTCAACTCTACTTACCACTATTGGGAGGCAGAGGAAACAGTCTTGATAGGCAAGAATCGAGGTTTACTCCAGCTGTTCCACTCTGGTAGTAGCTGAGATGCCTACAACAGTGGTTGCAAGCCTCGGTGCCTGGCTTATAAACAAACCAGGGGCATTGCTAGGGTCTGAAAACATCCAGGGCACAAGCAAACTGTATCACGCCCCGTGAAGCCACGCCCCCACCCACACCGCCTAGTGGGAGGAGCGGGTGCGTGACGTCACTGAGCGAACGCCGCCCGCACTGCATGTTTCCGGAGCCCAGTGTGTAAGATAGTAATCAGATTGTTGTATTTCTAGTTCAGATGGCGAGCTAGGAGGATTCAACAGATTTTTTTTCTCTGCACAGCAGGTAAAAGGGAGGATATAGGAAACTATAGTTTTGTCTGCTGCGTCAGAGAAAATTTCTGCTTGTTAAAAGAACATTTTTTGCTCCATTTGTGTAAGGATAAGCTAACAGTTTTTCTGTTGTATAGTTTTTGGTGGATCTGTGTTGATTGTATGGAGGTTGTATGATGCGAGTGTGTGCTGAATAGTACAGGGAATTGTGTTTTTTTGTAACTTCCTAACTTTTATGTTACTGTGATTTTGTAAGAGGCAATCTTATAGAGGTTTATAGAGGCAGCCATTGGTTTTAGTGTGTGTATGACCATGTGCTTGTCGGCCATCTTAGTTAGTTTGCTATGGAGTCGATTTGATTGCTTTTGCCTGAAATGTTAGTTTTGTCGAATAGTTATCTTGTCCTTTTGTAACCATTCTATGTACAGTTTGATTTGATAAGTTTTGTGCTGGATATCGGTTTAGTGTTCGGTTATGGTATAGCGCAGTGACCAGTCTGATACAGGAACCATTGTGTGAACATTAGTTGAAGCAGAGAGATACGGCTAGGAAGCAAAAGGTATTTGTAACCTTAAGCAAGCGCCAATACTGGAGGAAGGCATTCTTACCAAGGATTTAAGCCAGCGAATAGGCATCCGGGCCTTGGGATCCAGCCAGCTAGAATAGCTGTGGGGATAGAGCAGCATAGCACTGCCAAGCATTAATTATATACCCTCCACGTATCTTGCAAGATTGCAACCTGCTGTGATATCAACCTGCTGTGCTTTAGGAACTATAAAGGACTGCATTAACCTCTTCTGTACCTGATGTATAAAGTTAGACTGTTAAGTAAAGCAACGTTTGGTTCACTATACCACCTGTGTACCTCACTTATTCCAACTACAAACCGGTGTGCCACCGTCACAGGCACTGGCGTCACGAACCTTAAAGGGACCTTGCCCCAGGCACTCAAAATACCAGTAACATCCAGGGCACCTCATCCACCATCAGGCCTGGTCCCTACATACCGAGTGTGCCCCAGAGGAACCGTGTCTACCTCTCCTTCACTGCCACATGCCTGCCCAGGGTTCTCCAATACAGTGAGCAACCCTCGTTTGCCCATAACCGTGACCTCACTTCGCTATACCCTGCAGGTCTGGCGTGTTGCATAAATTGGCGTCACGAACAGGATACGAACATTCCTGCGCCATTGCGGATACAAAAACTGTGTGCTGTTTTATTGCCTTAAAGTGACAAGCCCTAATTGCTTTATTGAAAATTGCTGGGCCAAAGTGAACTGTGATAATTGCAGTGTGAAGATTGTATTATCTGGACTGTTTGCTGCCGATTTAAGTCACCGCTTGCTGTCAGTGAATAGACAGCCATATTGCCCACTTAACCTGATTGGATTACAAGTGCACCTCGTGGAACTGTTTGGCGCGAAAAAGAGGACTTTGGCGTGAAAAGAACCAGGCGGAGCCATCGCCCAGCCAACAAGGAAGAAGAACGCCGCCCTGTCTGGAGGAGAAGGTGCCGCCTACCTGAGTCCCGGAGTTACGAGAGGCCGCGCCCATCTGCTGACGTGGTACGCAGGACGTCCGACACCCGTAGCTGCGCATCTCGCGAGACCTGGAGCGAGCACCACCGGAGTAAGTACAGACTTTAAAAACTTTTGCCGGCTTCTCCGCTTACCTTACCGGAAGCTTCCCGACCCCTGCCAGGGCACCGGAGGGACCCCCGCTAGTAACCAAAGACTTGTCTGAAAAAAAAAAAGTTACTGCCGCTCCGGTCCACTCCGCTACATATAAAGGGCCATACCCACCTAGCAACGCCATGTCCGCAGCTGAGGAAATCGGACAGGCAGCCCCAGTCGTGCCTGCCGAAGTACCCGCAGCCGACTCTAGGGCCCCTGCCGCCGCGGCACCGCCCAGCCTGATGCCGCTAACCATGCCGTACTATTTCGGGGCCCCCTGGTTCCCACGTTACTCAGGGGAAGCCCACAAGTTAAAAGACTTCAGGGAGCAGATACTGGCCTTGTTCCGGCTTTATCCCATAACTGCTGAACAACAAATGGAGATCCTCCTAGCCCAGTTAGAAGGGGCCGCCCGCAGGGAAGTAATGTCTTGGCCCCGTTCTGAGAAGAGTAGCCTGGAACAGATCTTTGAACGCTTGGGCACCACATTTGAGGCCAGAACGGTGTCAGAAGTTAAAATGCGTTTCTTCAGCAGAAAGCAGTAGCCTGGAGAGTCGCTCCGCGAATTTGCCCTGTCCTTACAAGAGACACTGAGAGCTGTAGTCCAAGTGGATCCTAAAGAAGCTGAGGACCAGGACCGGACTCTTAGAGAGCAATTCATTGCGGGCATCGGTACTGAACATTTAAAGGGCCAGCTACGCATGTTGTAAGCTCAACACCCCCACTGTACATTTCTGGACTTTAAGGAATTGGCCATCAGTATACTAGGCCAGAACCCTGCTCCAGGGCCAGCGGCCTTCCCTGAACCTCAGGCTTGCCAACCAAAGACTGTTAATGTGGGGCCTGCAGGAGTCAGTCAGGCCACCCAGGCTCCGGTCACAGATGTGGTGGCCGCATTAATGGAGCAAGTGAACCATCTTACTCTAAGCTTGGAGAAGGTGTGTAAGAAAATAGAGGAGTGGGAGAGACCTCTGCTACTGGAAGATGAAGGTCCTTTTCCTCCAAGGCTCCCACCTGCATATGGAGATGTATATCCAAAAGAGCCTGATGGGCGACCGAAGTACCAGCCCAGAAGTAGAAAACAGCCTGTCTGCCACCACTGCAAGAAATATGGACATACTGAATCAAGGTGCTGGCAGTTAAACGGGCAACCCCTGAGGCAGAGGACAGCCCCTCGGGAGGTAGAAAAGTAGGTCCAAAAGATCCAAGCTGGATGCTTAAGTATGTAGGATCCCGTCCAAAAATTAATATATGTATCAACGGGATACCCTTTGAAGCCCTGTTGGACACTGGGTCACAGGTCACCACCATTCAACGGCCTGCCTTTGACAAGTTCTGGGATCCAAGTCTCCTCACCCAGCCACCAGAGTCCTGGCTAGATATCATCGCTAGCAACGGTAAGCCAGTGAAAGTGCATGGGTATTGGGAACCTACCCTTCAGGTGGGAGAAGCCACCCTGCCACAGCAAGGCGTGATTGTGGTACAAGCAGGAGATAAAGGAGGACACCCTGTGATCTTAGGGACTAATGTTCTTAAAAATTGTTACTCCGAAGTGCTTGAAGCATTGAATCAAACCATATCTTCAGCCTCACCTGCTTCCAGAAGAGTTATTCAAAAGACTATTAGTGTGCTGTGTGCTCAACAAAGGTTCGCCAACAAGAAAGGAGAGATTTGTACTGTCCGGATCCGGGATAACCGACCGGTAATTTTGCCTCCAAATTCCCAGATCATCCTGTGGTGCCGTGCTGTATAAGGATCCAGGGCCAGGACTATCAAGCCCTAGTGGAACCTATTCCCATTGAAGATCATCCCTTCGTACGGACAGCCAAGAGCCTGGTGACCGTGTCTCAAGGTAAAGTGCCTGTTCGTTTAATCAACTTTGGTGATCATCCCGTTACTCTCTTTAAACACTGCTCCGTTGCTCAGCTTTTCCAGGTGTCTTTCCAGGATGTGATCCGTCTGCCTGCCGCGGGGGCGTTCCAGACCACACAGAGCAGCAGCACCCCAACGGCATCCTGGTGGGAAGAACTACATGTGGGGAACGAATCCACCCCAAAGGAGCAAATAGAGGGAGTCCTGAAGCTGGTGAAGGAGCACCACCAGGCTTTCAGGAAACACTCCACGGACTATGGAGAGGTCAGTGTAATCAAACACACCATACCCACTGGCTCTCACCCTCCTATTAAGTAGAGGCACAGACCCATACCACCTACTACCTATCAGTCTGTGAAAGAGATGATACAAGAGATGAAAGACTGTAATATAATCCGGGACAGTCATAGTCCTTGGGCTGCGCCCCTAGTACTTGTTCGGAAAAAAGATGGCAGCATAAGGTTCTGCGTGGATTACAGGAAAATTAATCAAATCACCCACAAAGATGTGTACCCCTTGCCACTCATTGAAGAGTCCTTGACTGCCCTAGGGTCATCAGCCTATTTCTCCACCTTGGACTTAACCAGTGGGTACTGGCAGGTACCCATGGCCCCAGAAGATCGAGAAAAGACTGCTTTCACTACACCTATGGGCCTGTTTGAATTCAATTATATGCCGTTTGGACTGTGTAACGCTCCAGGAACGTTCCAGAGGCTGATGGAACGTTGTTTAGGCCATAGGAATTTTGAGACGGTACTATTATACCTGGATGACGTCATTATATACTCCAAGACGTATGAGGACCATTTAAAGCACCTGGGTGAGGTGTTTCAAGTTCTTACCAAATATGGCCTGAAAAATCAAGCCATCCAAGTGCCACCTGCTGAAACCAGCCGTCAAATATCTCGGGCACGTTGTCAGTGCCGAAGGAGTACAGCCTGATCCCGATAAACTTGCTGCTGAATTACAGTTCTTTCAAGCTGGAGTTTCTGGCCTTAGTGTGGGCTGTGACCGAAAAGTTTAAGGACTATCTCGCTGCCACACCATTTGTTGCCTTCACGGATAATAATCCCCTGGCGCATCTGAATACAGCCAAATTAGGGGCACTGGAGCAAAGATGGGCCTCCCGCCTTGCCAACTATGACTTTACTGTGAAATACCGGGCAGGCCGCTCCAATGATAACGCTGATGCACTGTCGCGACTCCCCACTACAGAAGCCCCAGATGAACCAAAAGATGCCTGGGAAGAGGTGGAGATGCCAGCGTTCTACAATAAATTTACCCAGCAGGATAATATCCGTACTGAAGGCTCCCGTGCTGCTGATCCTTCCTCATCAGATGGTCCTGAGTCCAGAGGCGATCAAGAAAGATGGATTAAGCTTCAGTCCGAAAGTAGAGTCCTCGGTGAACTGCTTGACTTCCTTACCAGTGGGAAAATCCCTGAAAGGATCCGCAGGAAGAGTGCAGACCCAGAACTAGTGAGACTGTGGAGACATCGCCACCAACTATTCCTTCAAAGAGGCCTGTTGCTCAGAAGGAGTCTGGATCCAGTGTCCTGTGATAGAGTTTATCAAATTCTCCTGCCACGTCGGGATGCCAGCCTGGTACTGGACATGTACCACAACCAGTCCGGACACTTCGGTGTGCAAAAGACTGAGGCCACCATACGGAGAAGATTCTATTGGATTGGGATGAGAGAGGATATCGAAAAATGGTGCCGAGAATGCACTGCCTGTGCTGTGGGGCGAACTGTACGCCATGACCAGAGGGCGCCTCTCCATCCTATTGTAAGTACAGCTCCTTTAGAACTTGTCGCTATTGACCATGTGAAGTTGGAGCCGAGTCGTTCTGGGTATACGTATGCCATGACTATAATTGATCATTTCACCAAGTTTGTCGTAGCAGTGCCTGTGAAAGACCTGACAGCCAAGACCACAGCGGAGGCGTTCTGGAAGCATTTCCTGTTGCCCTACGGCTGCCCAGAAAGGATCCTCACCGATCAAGGGTCTGCGTTTGAGTCACAGCTGTTCCATGAGATGTGCCTGCTGCACAACTGCCAGAAAGTCCGGACCACCGCCTATCATCCGCAAGGTAACGGACTCTGTGAAAAAAATGAATAAGACTCTCATTGAAATGCTGAGAGCAGTACCCCCTGATACGAGGGGTGATTGGCCTACTCTGTTGCCCCAACTTATGTACACTTATAACAACACCATCCATTGTTCCACCGGTTACACCCCATTCTATCTGATGTTTGGGCGACAAGGGAGATTACCTGCGGATCACTCCCTGGGGGTACAAGTGCCGGATGTGATCAACCCACTGCCCAAGACTGATTGGGTAGTGGAGCACCAAAGGCGTCTTCTTAATGCCAAGGAGATCGTGCAAGAACGCATGGAAACTGTCCGGGAACGCCAGCAAAACGAATATAACCAGACTGCCCATGCGGAACCCCTGGCTCTTGGAGACAAGGTGTGGTTGAAAAACAACCACCGGACCAGCAAATTGGACAGCAAATGGGAAAGGATTCCCTACCTTATTACTGCCATACCCAATGCTGCTGCCCACATTTACCAGGTCTCCAGAGAAGGAAAAGGTCCCCAAGTTGTTCACAGGAACCTCCTCAAGCCCTGTATAGAAGGAGAACCAGCGGCAGAGGAGTTGGAGCCTGAGCCTTCCGAGGAAGAGTTGCCGGCTTCACCTATGGACCCTATGCAGGCTGTGGAGAACTTGATCCATGACAAAGAGCCGCTCCACTGGGCCCTCACGCCTTGGTTGAATTTATTGGTTCCTGCTCCTGTTCCTGTTAGCCCTCAGCCTCAGGACACCTTACCCCAGAGTGCTCCTGAAGAAGCTCCAGAGGCGATGGGCTCCTCTGACATTTCTGAAGCCAGGCAGGAAGAATCTCTGCCAGTAAGGAGGTCCACCCGTTCTACCAGAGGGCATCCACATGTGAGGTTTGGGGACTACATTATGGGCCCAGGTAGCCCCTCACGGGAAACCCCTGTTTAACCTTTGCAAGCCTGGGTATGGACTCATGTGATTCTTTGAGCCTCCAAGGACTTATGTTTATTTACATTTATATGAACTATCCTGGTTATTTGATATGCTGTGCAAGGTCAGCGCCCCTGTTCCCTTACATGATCCTGAGAGAAGAGAACGACGCCCCTTGTCACCACTCCTTTCAGTGATCCTATTTGTCAACTGTTATATTGTTAATGTGGTGAAATACTGTTATATGCATGTTCTCGCCTGTCCTTCAGGTTGCCGCTTCCAGATGGCGGACCCTCCATGTTGCACCGAGGACAGGCAACGTCATAGCGTGGGGGTATGTAGTGTCCCACTAGGTAAAGGTGGGCGCTACACAAGTTAATGTGTTTCATTGCATTGAATGTCATGTGCATGTTCTTCCCTGTGTTATCTGGGTGTCAGGCCTGTCAGGGTGTAGTTTAGCCTCCCAGACAGTAGAGGGAGCTAGAGAGCCCTAGATATATATAGGAAGGCCCATACAGGGGAGGGTAGTTCATTCCAGGGGACTAGAGGACTTACCTCGTCAGCCTGAAGCTCCTGAGGCTAAGGATAGCTCAGTTGAGATACCCCAGTAGTAGGACAGCACCTCCTGGGAGCAACCTGCAGTCACCTGTCAGCTGAAGCAGAGAGATACGGCTAGGAAGCAAAAGGTATTTGTAACCTTAAGCAAGCGCCAATACTGGAGGAAGGCATTCTTACCAAGGATTTAAGCCAGCGAATAGGCATCCGGGCCTTGGGATCCAGCCAGCTAGAATAGCTGTGGGGATAGAGCAGCATAGCACTGCCAAGCATTAATTATATACCCTCCACGTATCTTGCAAGATTGCAACCTGCTGTGATATCAACCTGCTGTGCTTTAGGAACTATAAAGGACTGCATTAACCTCTTCTGTACCTGATGTATAAAGTTGGACTGTTAAGTAAAGCAACGTTTGGTTCACTATACCACCTGTGTACCTCACTTATTCCAACTACAAACCGGTGTGCCACCGTCACAGGCACTGGCGTCACGAACCTTAAAGGGACCTTGCCCCAGGCACTCAAAATACCAGTAACATCCAGGGCACCTCATCCACCATCAGGCCTGGTCCCTACATACAGAGTGTGCCCCAGAGGAACCGTGTCTACCTCTCCTTCACTGCCACATGCCTGCCCAGGGTTCTCCAATACAGTGAGCAACCCTCGTTTGCCGATAACCGTGACCTCACTTCGCTATACCCTGCAGGTCTGGCGTGTTGCAGATCATAGTAACTTTATCTGGCATTGATCACTGAGCAAGGCTGGATAAAGTTCACTCCAGTGGTAATGTTAGATTATTGTATACATGTGTTTGTTAGCTTGCTATGTTATTCTAAATGCTTGTCTTCCTATGTCATCACTTCCTGTACGTCATCACTTCCTGTATCCTTGTCTTGGGCCAGCCCCTTTTACACCTTTTGTTTAGTCAATAAAGGACGGACACTGAGCAGGACGGGAGGGAATGCTCAGGAAAATTCAATCAAGATGGTAACAAGTGGGTCTGTCTCTGACTGCAGATGATAGGTATGGATTTATCTTTTTCCTTACACAAACTTTGATGCGAGCTGATTACACTGTTAATTTTTCTAAAACAGATTATTACAGATTTCTATTTCAAGATGAACACTGATTTAAAGTTAAGTTCCTGCAGGATATGGATTAGGATGGTGGGGCCAGTGTAGAGTAGTGCTGCGCAGCGTAGGAGAGTCAGAGCAGCCGGCCCTGCCAGTATAACATTCGGGGCACTGGTCAAAACATCTGGGGCTCAAGCCCCGAATGTTTGGACCTACTGACGCCCCTGAAACAAAGATTAGTTTAGTTAAAAATTTTCGATATAGCAGCTCACCCCAATCAACTCGTGGACTAAGGTGCTCTTGTTCCAGGGCTATCGCACAGCCTTACCAGGAGAGACAGATTTTAAAGAGAAAGATGGAACAGGCACTCTAACATCCGGAATAGCATAGAAAACAGATTTATTCAAATGGAAAGATTGCTAAAAACATAAGCAATTAAGATCACTATAAAATATAAAATGTAATACTACAAGTTATAACACAGTAGAAATATTCTATAAAAACTAGTAGCTAGAGATGTGACCATAGACCCTAAGCTGGTTGTGTTCTAGCACACGTCTCTCAGGTCTAGTTGAACATGCGGGTAAATGGATAATAGCAACAAACAATGGTGATGGCATCCAATGCGGCAAGAGGATGCTACAAGTCCCTCAAAACCATATCACATGGTACACATACACTCACCTAAAGAATTATTAGGAACACCTGTTCTATTTCTCATTAATGCGATTATCTAGTCAACCAATCACATGGCAGTTGCTTCAATGCATGTAGGGTTGTGGTCCTGGTCAAGACAATCTCCTGAACTCCAAACTGAATGTCAGAATGGGAAAGAAAGGTGATTTAAGCAATTTTGAGCGTTGCATGGTTGTTGGTGCCAGACGGGCCGGTATTTCACAATCTGCTCAGTTACTTGTATTTTCACGCACAACTATTTCTAGGGTTTACAAAGAATGGTGTGAAAAGGGAAAAACATCCAGTATGCGGCAGTCCTGTGGGCGAAAATGCCTTGTTGATGCTAGAGGTCAGAGGAGAATGGTCCGACTGATTCAAGCTGATAGAAGAGCAACGTTGACTGAAATAACCACTCGTTACAACTTAGGTATGCAGCAAAGCATTTGTGAAGCCACAACACGCACAATCTTGAGGCGGATGGGCTACAACAGCTGAAGACCCCACCGGGTACCACTCATCTCCACTACAAATAGGAAAAAGAGGCTACAATTTGCACGAGCTCACCAAAATTGGACTGTTGAAGACTGGAAAAATGTTGCCTGGTCTGATGAGTCTCGATTTCTGTTGAGACATTCAAATGGTAGAGTCCAAATTTGGCGTAAACAGAATGAGAACATGTATCCATCATGCCTTGTTACCACTGTGCAGGCTGGTGGTGGTGGTGTAATGGTGTGGGGGATGTTTTCTGGGCACACTTTAGGCCCCTTAGTGCCAATTGGCCATCGTTTAAATGCCACGGGCTACCTGAGCATTGTTTCTGACCTTGTCCATCACTTCATGACCACCATGTACCCATCCTCTGATGGCTACTTCCAGCAGAATAATGCACCATGTCACAAAGCTCAAATCATTTCAAATTGGTTTCTTGAACATGACAATGAGTTCACTGTACTAAAATGGCCCCCCACAGTCACCAGATCTCAACCCAATAGAGCATCTTTGGGATGTGGTGGAACGAGAGCTTCGTGCCCTGGATGTGCATCCCTCAAATCTCCATCAACTGCAAGATGCTATCCTATCAATATGGGCCAACATTTCTAAAGAATGCTATCAGCACCTTGTTGAATCAATGCCACGTAGAATTAAGGCAGTTCTGAAGGCAAAAAGGGGTCCAACACCGTACTAGTATGGTGTTCCTAATATTTCTTTAGGTAAGTGTATAGTTCCATATGTTCCATATATTCAAAACAGTCAATAGAACTACAGTTGCAAATGGATCCCTTTAATTGATGGTATTCCAGTGATCCAATAAATATAGCTGTAGCTGCATATAGATTATTCTGATCGATGATGTTCCAGTGATAGTAAAGGGAACTATCTGAACCCAGGTCAGTTGGTTAATGTGGCCTGGTTGATCTAAAAAGAGATGCTGTTGTCTGTCCCGTACCTCACTGGCAAATCAGCGGTGAGGGGTCTATAGGACCTATTCATTCACCGCCCGAACCAATGGCAAATTAACGGTGGTGGGATAACAATAGGAAACATATATTTGTTACTGTCTCCTCGCCGGCAGTATGTACCGTCTCCTTTACAGTCTGGTATGTATTTCCCCGCTCACTCGAACAGGTGCAGACCGCGGTATAGCCGGCATCCCACGTGATCGGATTAAAGGCCAGGTTCCAGACATTCAAACATTAGTTTAGTGAACCTGCAGTGCATTGAGATGGAGCATAACAATGACTAACGCACACCAATATTGTTTAGAAGATGGAAAGATTTTATTTTAGGCCATCTCAAGGATGAAGAGTTAAAACTGATGTCTTTTGCACTCAGAAGGTGGTATCATCTGGGAAACATAAGGGGGGGGGGGGGGCAGGGCATTTGTGATGACCTAAAGAAGAAATAAACTGCTACTGCAAAAAAACACCATAGACATGTGCCTGACTGAAAACACATACTTTCTGAAGGACACTTTTGAGACATCTAACACTTTTCTTTCTCGTGTGTACATGAGATAATGTGTGCTTGTTTAAAGGGGTTACATAACTTATGCCACATTTAGAAGTTATGCCCTAACTAACTGATCACTGGGGTCTAACTGCTGGGACCCTCACCAGTCCTCAGAACTGGGGTCCTACTTTCCCATTCTGATGGAGCAGCAGGTCAAGCATGTTCCCTGCCACTCCATTGTCTATGGGACTGAGCTCTTTATTCGGCTATCTCTGGCGGTTCCATGGAGAATGAAAGGAGTGGCAGGGTGCATGCTTGACCTGCTGCTCCATCAGATTAGGTGGAGTTCTTGAGATCTGTGAGGGTCCCAACAATAAGTTAGTTGTCTCCTACACTGTGGATAGGGGATAACTGGATAACCTAAACTTGGCACAACCCCCTGAATATTCTGGCATGGTTTGTAATGGTTATGTGGTTCATAATCTATTTTGTAAGGGTCATTGCAGTTACATATGTGTAAATGATCATGTTTTCCTGTACAGAAGAATTCTTGACTGTTCTGCAGATGTATATATAGAATATTTTTCCTCTTTCTTAGAATCCCGATCTGAAGCCATTCCGAAGTCGGCTAGTAATCTGGAACGACATGATTTAGAAACTCTTCTTCAGATTCTCTCAAGCAATTTAGATGCTTCAGCACAAGAGCAGATCTTAATCACTGTCTATAACATCTCAGCATTTTCCGTAAACCATGTTAGTAACAGTATACTATTTCTGCGGTGAACTGTCTAGTATACGCCTGGTCAAAATTCTGCTTTTGTCCCACTCTGGAGGACATGTGCCGGACATTTTTATACACCGCTTTCCCTCATAAGCCATGCAGTTGGTATACAGAGGCAGTACCGGGTGACTCCAATCCCAGACTTTGCCTCTGTGGCACTGTTATATTGTATTACCCATACAGTGCTGTACCTTTTGGTAGCACTGTGCCCTGTACTGCAGCTCATCCCATTCAAGAGAATGGAACTCGGCTACTATATCAGGCACAGTGATACACTTGGTACGCAGAGCAGGGGATGCATTCCTGTGTTATGAAATAAAGAGCATGAATGTGATGTTTAGGTGTCCACATACTTTAGATCACTTCATAGGAAAGTTACCCAAACGACAATAAACTGTTATGTTGTGGTTCATACTACTATAACTATGTTTATACATTTCTCCATCTGTGAAATTTATCCTCCTACTGCTCAAGCATGGGAACGCCCACTTAGGCACTTAATGCCACGGCACAACATAACCGTTTATGGGTATTTAGGGCATTTTTCTATAAAGTGGCCATCCACTTTAATATTTCACCTGGATTTGTTCTGTGTTTTAGGATATTATTCGGAATTTAGATGGTATTTGTATTATTGGAGGGTTCCTTTCACACGCTGATCCAAAAATAAAAGCAGGTGCTCTTAATGTACTCAACAACCTGAGCTTGAACCTACCAAATCAGGAACAAATACAGGTTACTTTAAGTAACATTGTAGAAGAGCAGAGGCTGCCATTATAAACTGTGGTTACATAGAACATTTTACAGGTGAAACTCGAAAAATTTGAATATCGTGCAAAAGTCCATTTATTTCAGTAATGCAAATTAAAGTAAATTGCATTAATGCAGCTTAAAATTCGAATTTTGTGAAAAGGTTCAATATTCTAGGCTAAAAGTGTCACACTGTCTAGTCAGCTAATTAATCTATATTCCCTGAGCAAAGGGCACCTCAAAAGTTTGACTTTGGGGTTTCATAAGCTATAAGCCATAATCATCCAAATTTTAACCAATAAAGGCTTGACATATCTCACTTTGCATGTACTAAGACTATCTCATATGTTAGTTTCACCTTTTAAGTTGCATTACTGAAATAAATGAACTTTGCACAATATTCTAATTTTTCGAGTTTCACCTGTATTTTGTATTGAGACAGCTATAGTATCTGGGCACCTTTAACCACCTCCGGACCGCCTAACGCAGATGTGCGGTCCGGAGGTGGCAGCCCTGCGCTCAACGACGCATATACGCGTCATCTCGCGAGGGCCGGGATTTCCTGTGAACGCGCGCACACAGGCGCGCGCGCTCACAGGAACGGAAGGTAAGCGAGTGGATCTCCAGCCTGCCAGCAGCGATCGCTCGCTGGCAGGCTGGAGATCCGAATTTTTTAACCCCTAACAGGTATATTAGACGCTGTTTTCATAAAAGCGTCTAATATACCTCCTACCTGGTCCTCTGGTGGTCCCTTTTGTTAGGATCGACCACCAGAGGACTCAGGTAGGTCAGTACAGTCGCACCAAACACCACACTACACTACACCCCCCCCCCCGTCACTTATTAACCCCTTATAAACCCCTGATCACCCATGATCACCCCATATAAACTCCCTGATCACCCCCCTGTCATTGATCACCGCCCTGTCATTGATCACCCCCCTGTCAGGCTCCGTTCAGACGTCCATATGATTTTTACGGATCCACGGATACATGGATCGGATCCGCAAAAAGCATACGGACGTCTGAATGGAGCCTTACAGGGGGGTGATCAATGACAGGCGGGTGATCACCCATATACACTCCCTGATCACCCCCTGTCATTGATCACCCCCCTGTCATTGATCACCCCCCTGTAAGGCTCCATTCAGACGTCCGCATGATTTTTACGGATCCATGGATACATGGATTGGATCCGCAAAACACATGCGGACGTCTGAATGGAGCCTTACAGGGGGTGATCAATGACAGGCGGGTGATCACCCATATACACTCCCTGATCACCCCCCTGTCATTGATAACCCCCCTGTAAGGCTCCATTCAGACGTCCGCATGTGTTTTGCGGATCCGATCCATGTATCCATGGGTCCGTAAAAATCATGCGGACGTCTGAATGGAGCCTTACAGGGGGGTGATCAATGACAGGCGGGTGATCACCCATATACACTCCCTGATCACCCCCTGTCATTGATCACCCCCTGTCATTGATAACCCCCCTGTAAGGCTCCATTCAGACGTCCGCATGTGTTTTGTGGATCCGATCCATGTATCCATGGATCCGTAAAAAATCATGCGGATGTCTGATTGGCGCCTTACAGGGGGGGTGATCAGTGACAGGGGGGTGATCACCCTGATCACCCCCTGTCATTGATAACCCCCCTGTAAGGCTCCATTCAGACGTCCGCATGTGTTTTGCGGATCCGATCCATGGATCCGTAAAAATTATACGGACGTCTGAATGGAGCCTTACAGGGGGGTGATCAATGACAGGGGGGGTGATCAGGGAGTCTATATGGGTGATCACCCCCCTGTCATTGATCACCCCCCCTGGTAAGGCTCCATTCAGACATTTTTTTTGGCACAAGTTAGCGGAAATTTTTTGTTTGTTTTTGTTTTTGTTTTTTCTTACAAAGTCTCATATTCTACTAACTTGTGTCAAAAAATAAAATCTCACATGGACGAACCATACCCCTCACGGAATCCAAATGCGTACACATTTGTAGACATTTATATTCCAGACTTCTTCTCACGCTTTAGGGCCCCTAAAAAGCCAGGGCAGTATAAATACCCCACATGTGACCCCATTTCGGAAAGAAGACACCCCAAGGTATTCCGTGAGGGGCATATTGAGTCCATGAAAGATTGAAATTTTTGTCCTAAGTTAGCGGAAAGTGAGACTTTGTGAGAAAAAAACAAAAAAAAATCAATATCCGCTAACTTATGCAAAAAAATATAAAAAATTCTAGGAACTCGCCATGCCCCTCATTGAATACCTTGGGGTGTCTTCTTTCCAAAGTGGGGTCACATGTGGGGTATTTATACTGCCCTGGCTTTTTAGGGGCCCGAAAGTGTGAGAAGAAGTCTGGGATCCAAATGTCTAAAAATGCCCTCCTAAAAGGAATTTGGGCCCCTTTGCGCATCTAGGCTGCAAAAAAATGTCACACATGTGGTATCGCCGTACTCAGGAGAAGTTGGGGAATGTGTTTTGGGGTGTCATTTTACATATACCCATGCTGGGTGAGAAAAATATCTTGGTCAAATGCCAACTTTGTATAAAAAAATGGGAAAAGTTGTCTTTTGCCAAGATATTTCTCTCACCCAGCATGGGTATATGTAAAATGACCCCCCAAAACACATTGCCCAACTTCTCCTGAGTACGGCGATACCACATGTGTGACACTTTTTTGCAGCCAAGGTGGGCAAAGGGGCACATATTCCAAAGTGCACCTTTCGGATTTCGCAGGCCATTTTTTACACATTTTGATTGCAAGGTACTTCTTACACATTTGGGCCCCTAAATTGCCAGGGCAGTATAACTACGCCACAAGTGACCCCATTTTGGAAAGAAGACACCCCAAGGTATTCCGTGAGGGGCACGGCGAGTTCCTAGAATTTTTTATTTTTTGTCACAAGTTAGCGGAAAATGATGATTTTTCTTTTTTTTTCTTTTTTCCTTACAAAGTCTCATATTCCACTAACTTGCGACAAAAAATAAAAAATTCTAGGAACTCGCCATGCCCCTCACGGAATACCTTGGGGTGTCTTCTTTCCAAAATGGGGTCACTTGTGGCGTAGTTATACTGCCCTGGCAATTTAGGGGCCCAAATGTGTGAGAAGAACTTTGCAATCAAAATGTGTAAAAAATGCCCTGCAAAATCCGAAAGGTGCACTTTGGAATATGTGCCCCTTTGCCCACCTTGGCAGCAAAAAAGTGTGACACATCTGGTATCGCCGTACTCAGGAGAAGTTGGGGAATGTGTTTTGGGGTGTCATTTTACATATACCCATGCTGGGTGAGAAAAATATCTTGGTCAAATGCCAACTTTGTATAAAAAAATGGGAAAAGTTGTCTTTTGCCAAGATATTTCTCTCACCCAGCATGGGTATATGTAAAATGACACCCCAAAACACATTCCCCAACTTCTCCTGAGTACGGCGATACCAGATGTGTGACACTTTTTTGATGCCAAGGTGGGCAAAGGGGCAAATATTCCAAAGTGCACCTTTCGGATTTCACCGGTCATTTTTTACAGATTTTGATTGCAAAGTACTTCTCACACATTTGGGCCCCTAAATTGCCAGGGCAGTATAACTACGCCACAAGTGACCCCATTTTGGAAAGAAGACACCCCAAGGTATTCCGTGAGAGGCATGGCGAGTTCCTAGAATTTTTTATTTTTTGTCGCAAGTTAGTGGAATATGAGACTTTGTAAGGAAAAAAGAGAAAAAAAAAATAATCATCATTTTCCGCTAACTTGTGACAAAAAATAAAAAATTCTAGGAACTCGCCATGCCCCTCACGGAATACCTTGGGGTGTCTTCTTTCCAAAATGGGGTCACTTGTGGCGTAGTTATACTGCCCTGGCAATTTAGGGGCCCAAATGTGTGAGAAGTACCTTGCAATCAAAATGTGTAAAAAATGGCCTGCAAAATCTGAAAGGTGCACTTTGGAATATGTGCGCTTTGCGTACCTTGGCAGCAAAAAAGTGTGACACATCTGGTATCGCCGTACTCAGGAGAAGTTGGGGAATGTGTTTTGGGGTGTCATTTTACATATACCCATGCTGGATGAGAGAAATATCTTGGCAAAAGACAACTTTTCCCATTTTTTTATACAAAGTTGGCATTTGACCAAGATATTTTTCTCACCCAGCATGGGTATATGTAAAATGACACCCCAAAACACATTCCCCAACTTCTCCTGAGTACGGCGATACCAGATGTGTGACACTTTTTTGCTGCCAAGGTGGGCAAAGGGGCACATATTTCAAAGTGCACCTTTTGGATTTCACCGGTCATTTTTTACACATTTTGATTGCAAAGTACTTCTCACACATTTGGGCCCCTAAATTGCCAGGGCAGTATAACTACCCCACAAGTGACCCCATTTTGGAAAGAAGACACCCCAAGGTATTCTGTGAGGGGCATGGTGAGTTCCTAGAATTTTTTATTTTTTGTCGCAAGTTAGTGGAATATGAGACTTTGTAAGAAAAAAATAAAATAAAAAATCATCATCATTTTCCGCTAACTTGTGACAAAAAATAAAAAGTTCTATGAACTCACTATGCCCATCAGCGAATACCTTAGGGTGTCTACTTTCCGAAATGGGGTCATTTGTGGGGGTTTTCTACTGTTTGGGCATTGTAGAACCTCAGGAATCATGACAGGTGCTCAGAAAGTCAGAGCTGTTTCAAAAAGCGGAAATTCACATTTTTGTACCATAGTTTGTAAATGCTATAACTTTTACCCAAACCATTTTTTTTTTTTGCCCAAACATTTTTTTTTTATCAAAGACATGTAGAACAATAAATTTGGCGAAAAATTTATATATGGATGTCGTTTTTTTTGCAAAATTTTACAGCTGAAAGTGAAAAATGTCATTTTTTTGCAAAAAAATCGTTACATTTTGATTAATAACAAAAAAAGTAAAAATGTCAGCAGCAATAAAATACCACCAAATGAAAGCTCTATTAGTGAGAAGAAAAGGAGGTAAAATTCATTTGGGTGGTAAGTTGCATGACCGAGCGATAAACGGTGAAAGTAGTGTAGTGCCGAAGTGTAAAAAGTGCTCTTGTCATGAAGGGGGTTTCACCTAGCGGGGCTGAAGTGGTTAAAGGGAATCTGTCAGCAGTTTTGACCATGCAGAACTGCTAATAGCACTAGTAAAGGGCTGGGGAGAGCAATACAAACATACCTTTTGTGGACCTTTTCTCCTCAGGAGTAGTGTCAATATGCACTTTTATACTGCCAGATTGTCCAGGGTTGTCCAGGATTAAAAAAACATGGCTGCTTTCTTACAAAAACAACACTAGCCCTGGCCTTAGGTTGTGTGTGGTATTGCTGATCTGTCCCGTTGAATCCAACTCTTGAGTCGAGCTACAGTACCAGACATAATCCATGGAAAGGGGTGGTGCCGTCTCCTTTCTCTCTTCCTGCTTGCCATAGACATAGCAGCAGCGAGCAGGAAGAGAGACAGGAGACGGCACATGACTTCTCCTCATACAGCTGATCGTTGGGATTCCGGATGTCGGACCCCCGCCAATCTGATGTTGAAGACCTATCCTGAGGATGCTTTATGACATACATTATGGCCACTGACTTTCCTTTATTCAAACCTCCTCAGGTAGGCTACTTTCACATATGCATTTTGCCATTCCGGTTTTGAGATGCAGCAGAGGATCTCAAAACTGGGCCAAAGCAGTTCTGTTTTGTCCCCTTGTATTCTGAATGGAAAGAGATCCATCACCCATTGACTTTTAATGTATTTAATGAAGGATCCGATTTGTTCCGTTTCAATTTCACATAACCGCATCCTAACGAAGCGAAAGCATACTGATGTGTAATCAAAACTGAACCGTTTAGGTCAGATTTTGAGATCCTCTGCCAGATTTCAAAACCTGAAACCAAAACGCATAAGTAAAAGTAGCCTTTGAACAAAAGTCGAACATTTAACCAGCACATGGAACAGTATTGCAACTTAATTTGTTTCTTTTGCTACTTAGGCTTTTAAAAAATAAGTATTAAAGGATATCACAGAGTGTTCGTTAAATTCTGAAGTCTAGCTGGCTGGCCTGAGACTGGTGATCAATATGTCAGTCACCAATAAGTACCATGAAAAGATGGAAGATTCTATTCAAAATCTACTCAATTTACTAGACGAAGGAAATGACACCACCAAGGTATGGCTTATCCCCATTAACGCCTGAAAGGGAATTTCTCACCTCCCCTGAGCTCTATAAAGTGCGGTGCTACATAAATAGTACTGCCACGCCTAACTCCAGATGGCTAAGTTATACAGGTCCTTCTCAAAAAATTAGCATATTGTGCTAAAGTTCATTATTTTCTGTAATGTACTGATAAACATTAGACTTTCATATATTTTAGATTCATTACACACCAACTGAAGTAGTTCAAGCCTTTTATTGTTTTAATATTGATGATTTTGGCATACAGCTCATGAAAACCCAAAATTCCTATCTCAAAAAATTAGCATATCATGAAAAGGTTCTCTAAACGAGCTATTAACCTAATCATCTGAATCAACTAATTAACTCTAAACACCTGCAAAAGATTCCTGAGGCTTTTAAAAACTCCCAGCCTGGTTCATTACTCCAAACCGCAATCATGGGTAAGACTGCCGACCTGACTGCTGTCCAGAAGGCCATCATTGACACCCTCAAGCAAGAGGGTAAGACACAGAAAGAAATTTCTGAACGAATAGGCTGTTCCCAGAGTGCTGTATCAAGGCCCCTCAGTGGGAAGTCTGTGGGAAGGAAAAAGTGTGGCAGAAAACGCTGCACAACGAGAAGAGGTGACCGGACCCTGAGGAAGATTGTGGAGAAGGACCGATTCCAGACCTTGGGGGACCTGCGGAAGCAGCAGAGTCTGGAGTAGAAACATCCAGAGCCACCGTGTACAGGCGTGTGCAGGAAATGGGCTACAGGTGCCGCATTCCCCAGGTCAAGCCACTTTTGAACCAGAAACAGCGGCAGAAGCGCCTGACCTGGGCTACAGAGAAGCAGCACTGGATTGTTGCATGTCATTCGGAAATCAAGGTGCCAGAGTCTGGAGGAAGACTGGGGAGAGGGAAATGCCAAAATGCCTGAAGTCCAGTGTCAAGTACCCACAGTCAGTGATGGTCTGGGGGGCCATGTCAGCTGCTGGTGTTGGTCCGCTGTGTTTTATCAAGGGCAGGGTCAATGCAGCTAGCTATCAGGAGATTTTGGAGCACTTCATGCTTCCATCTGCTGAAAAGCTTTATGGAGATGAAGATGTCATTTTTCAGCACGACCTGGCACCTGCTCACAGTGCCAAAACCACTGGTAAATGGTTTACTGACCATGGTATTACTGTGCTCAATTGGCCTGCCAACTCTCCTGACCTGAACCCCATAGAGAATCTGTGGGATATTGGGAAGAGAAAGTTGAGAGACGCAAGACCCAACACTCTGGATGAGCTTAAGGCCGCTATGGAAGCATCCTGGGCCTCCATAACACCTCAGCAGTGCCACAGGCTGATTGCCTCCATGCCACGCCGCATTGAAGCAGCCATTTCTGCAAAAGGATTCCCGACCAAGTATTGAGTGCAGAACTGAACATCATTATTTGAAGGTTGACTTTTTTTTGTATTAAAAACACTTTTCTTTTATTGGTCGGATGAAATATGCTAATTTTTTTAGATAGGAATTTGGGGTTTTCCTGAGTTGTATGCCAAAATCATCAATATTAAAACAATAAAAGGCTTGAACTACTTCAGTTGTGTGTAATGAATCTAAAATATATGAAAGTCTAATGTTTATCAGTACATTACAGAAAATAATGAACTTTATCACAATATGCTAATTTTTTGAGAAGGACCTGTATGTCCATGCTCAGCCCTGTCCAACCCCCCTGCAAACCAAGGCTGCAGTATATTGAAAGGACTCATCCCGGAGTCCTCTCCAGTATGTGTGCATGCTCATGAGTCCTCACAGTGGACATGCAAGTTAGTGATCTGGAGTCAGGAGTGGCAGTGCTATTCATGTAGTAATGCACTTTATAGGGCTTGGGGTAGGTGACAGAGTCACTTTAAGGACACAGCCAGTTTTCGCTTTTGCACTTTCGTTTTTTCCTCCGCAGTTTCCTAGAGCTATAACTTCTTACATTTTGTGTTCATATGGCTTATTTTTTTTGTGGGGAGGAAAAGTAGTATTTTTTTAATGGCACCATTTAATTTACCATAGCTTGTATTAGATAATGGGGGAAAATAATTATTTGTGGGGTGAAACTGGAAAAAAACACAATTCCACCTTATTCTTGGAGATTTTGTGTTTAGTCCCACTCACTGGGTGCTAAAAATGATTCTTATTCTGTGGGTCAGTACTTTTACAGCAATAACAAATTTCTATAGTGTCTATTATATTTTTCACATGGGATTTAATCAGGTGTAAAATTGAATACCATATATGAATTGATCATAATGTAATCCAGTCACATCCATGAATGTGTGAATCATGATGTATTAGGATTGGTTTAGGTATCTAATATATAACTATTAAGCCTATTATATTTTACAACATGAAAAAAATTAGAAATTTAAATCTGAAAGCCATAACTTTTTCGCAAAGGTACAGAGCTGTATGATGGCTATTTTTATTTAGTTAATATTGGTACCATTTTGGGGTACATACAATTTTTTGATAATTTTTTCATGAATTCCTAGCCGTCTGCGGTAAGGATACCAAGGGGTGTTACCAGTTGGGGGGGGGGGGAGTCTTTGGGGGTGTACCTACACAGCCTGACAATGGCAGCACTGACTAGATAGAGTCTGTGCAGGTACACCCCCCCCCCCCCCAAACTGGTTACCACCCCTCTATACCCTTGCTGCAGACTGCTAGCAATTCATTCATACCTTTTAGTAGAAAGAATAGAGGAATGGCACAACATAGAGCCATAAGAATAGATGCTCCAGAATTGTTATACATTAGGAATGCATGAAGCTATTAAATCAGGCATATCAGGAGTTGTAAAAGGCCCTCTTTAATTAACATTCACCATGTGTCGACTTTATGTATGCTTCATTTTGTAAATTTCATTTTATTTATTTTTTGGACATTGGAAGGCTTAAAATTCTAGAAGCAACTTTTCAAGAAGATTTCCAAAACTAATATTTATAAAATTCAGAAATGCATGAAGCTATTAAAACAGGCATGTCAGCAAAGGTCTCTTTAATAACTATTTTGCATCATTTTGTCTTAAAGTAGAACATTTCAAATTTTACCTCATTTTCTTTGTTGGTGTGTATTATTATTTTTTTTGTTTGTTTTTGTGTTTCTTTTTTGGACAAAAAAATGTAAAAAATATTTATTTACATTTACTACTAACATGAAGTATGACATATCACGAAAAATCATTTTCAGGAAGGCTTGGATAAGTAAAAACATTCCAAAGTTCTTACCACATAAAGGGACACATATATTAGATTTGCAAAAAGGCTTGGTAAGAAAGGTGACAATTGGCTGTATCTGCAAGGGGTTAAAGGATGATCCTGTTAGAACAAGTCACCCCCCTCCACAGGTCAGACCCCCACCGACTATGAGAACCCCTTAACATGAAATGAATATAGAGGCTGGTCAACCATTCATTCTGTATGGGACTGTTGGAAATGGCTGAGCAATGTACTTGTCTGTTTCCAGCAGTCCTATACAGAATGAAAGGAGTGGCATGGTGCATGCTCAGCTAGCCACTACATTCATTTTGGGGTATGAGTCCCAGAAGTCGGATCCTCACCAATTTAATAGTTATCCTCTATCCTGTGCTATAACCGGAATACCCATGTAAATATAAATTACATATAAAATATTGGTGCCTGTCTTGGATTGTGATCTTTTAGTTTATCAGGTATTTCTGTATTTCCCCCATAAGATACACACATTAAAACTTCTTGTGAACATGTCTGCAAATCCTTTGATGACTAGACCTCTCCTTGCAAGTAAGGTAAGATGCATTTTGTCTGTTGTGTACTCTACACTTCAGGGTGCAATCCTTTCCTTAAACTTACATCACATTGACCCATACAATTCAACGAGGCAAAACACAATTCCTTTTTTCTTTTCATGGATCATTTTGTGAACGAGAGTAACCCTTTCTGTTTTTTCCATGTGATAAAAAAACATCTGCACGGAATTATCCATTTCTTTTAAGGATCTGATTGCTGATAAATCTGGTGCAAGGTTGGCACGTACTCCCAGATGTACACACTGATGTGCCCATAGACTTTAATGATCAGTAGGCTATTTGATTAGGAAATAAGTGAAAAGACGTATTAGAGATAAAAGATAATGTAGGAGTAGTTATTTGGAGGATTTGTACCAAAAGTAGTGCAAATGCAAAACAGAGTAGTAGCCTATGGAAACCAATCAGATTCCATATATATATATATTTTTACAGGTCCTTTGGCAGTGACCTGATTGGTTGTCATTGGCAAATACTCAACTTTGCAGCAGCTTTGTTATATCTCCCCTTTTTGTCTTCTTCCTCCTCACGTAATTACCATCTATTAGTGCCCCATGCCACTAGATATCGGCTTAGATATCCACGCCATCCATGTGGAAATATGGAGGTGCAATCACCTCCACAGAATAACAGGGGCTCCTTGTGCACTTTCTCTCACTGACTGATTACGGAGCTGTTATCCTTAACCCTTTCGTCACTGGGGGATGTTTTAGACATTTATTCCCCAAATTTCACAGTTTTGTAATGCAGCATTATAAAGGCTTAGACAATACTGTTTATCCCCAATCTTATAAAGAAATCGGTGGCCTGGGATAATAATTGCTAGTTGGGGTTATAATTAGTGTTGACACCTTTCCCAACAAAATATACTGACCAAGTTAAGCCACACCCCAAACGGGGCGAGGTTGTCGGGTCATGGCTGAACACGGGGTGTTAAGTCGCTGTCATACAGTAGCTCCCATTAGTGCCCCCTAGTAATAGTAATGCCCCCATTAATGCCCCCCCAAATTTATGTGCCCCAGAATGAATAATGCCGCCATTAGTACCACCCAGTAATGGTAATGCCCCCATTAGTGCACTCCAGAATTAATGCTCCCCATTAGTGCCCCAAGTAAGAGTAATGGCCCATTAGTGCACTCCAGAATGAATAATGCCCCCATTAGTGCGCCCCAGAATTAATGCTCCCCATTAGTGCCCCCAAGTAAGAGTAATGGCCCATTAGTGCACTCCAGAATGAATAATGCCCCCATTAGTGCGCCCCAGAATTATTGCTGCTCATTAGTGTCCCCCAGTAAGAGTAATGGCCTATTAGTGCGCCCCTTAATGAATTATGCTACATTAGTGCATCCTAGAGTTAATAATGCCTCCATTAGTGCCCCATAGTAGGAGTAATGCCCCTATTAGTGCCCCATAGTAGGAGTAATGCCCCTATTAGTGCCCCCTTCTCTGCTTCTGCAAAATAAAAAAATTATAAATAAAAGCACTCACCTTCTCCATTTTCTTGCGCTGTGGTGAACACTCACTGCTCACTGGAAGCTCAGGACAGGACCTGCACTCCATCGTGAAGACGTCTCGCAGGTCCTGTTCTCCAGTCAGCAGCAAGTGTTCCCTGCAGCGTGAGCAAATGGAGGAGGTAAAGGCTGCACTGATGAGCGCTCCACAATGGAAGCGCTCATTAGTAACTGGCCTTGTAGAAAAATTACCGGCAATAAGAAAAAAATTACCGGCACCGTCAGGGCCACTAAAATACCGGCCTTGACAGTGAGATAACGGCCGGGTGGCAACCCTAGTTATAATACATGACTGTATTAATGCATAATTACCTGATGCTCGCACAAAATGGATTTGTCATGTTAGAGGGTTGTGCACTTCACTTCTGGGGTATTTTATCTATATTTACATTCATTTATTAGCTACGTCATGCTATACTTTGGGGCTTAGGGAACACATGATGTCTGTTCCCTGCATGTCCCCATAAGCAGATCTGAGAGCAGGGATACAATGGTTCCAGTCCATTAAGCCTCATTCACACGTCAGTGATTTCCATCAGTGATTGTGAGCCAAAAGCAGGACATAAGGTATAATGGAGCGATCTGGACCTGTTCTGTGTTTAGAGCCGCTCCTGGTTTTGGCTCACAATGACTGATGGAAATCACTGACCGAACACTGATGTGTGAATCAGGCATAAGATCTCTTTTACCAGTCATCTGTATGCACGGACATGCAATGAGAAGGCAAATTGGGAAAAACTCCATATAATCTTAAAATTAGACAGCTCTAAACTAGAGCAGGCAGAAGGTGCACCAAACTTCTCACAGTGGCTCACTATGATCGCTTTGTGACATCTTACCAGTAATGGTAGACACTTAATTATGGCTTACTTCAGACCAATATGTTGCACCAAAATCTTAGTGCAGTTTGGTACATTTAAAGATTCCTAAGCCATGCCTCCTTCTAGACACTCAGGGTAGGTTCACACAGTTTTTTAGAGGATGTCTTGGGGCAGATTTTCCTGTTTTGTTTTTTTGCCAAAGCCAGAAGTGGATCCAGGAGGAAGGTGAAGTAATCCTTTCGTTATTTCTGATTCCTTTTTAATCCACTTCTGGCTTTGCTTGAAAAACTTACAGTAAAATCCACCTCAAAACCTTCTCAAAAAACAGTTTGAACCAACCCTTAACTATGTGATAAGGTGCAAAAACCCATAGGAGATGATTCATATGTGATACATCTGTGTTTAACTGGTAGAGGAACAGCCTGCTGGAGTTCACCAGATCTGAAACTGCCAAACCATATTGACTATAATGGGATCTGGCTGCTTTCTGGCATAAGTTATGGCTTTGGCTGGACAGAAAGTCCTGCATGCACTGCTTTGTCCAGCAGAAACCAGAACATATGCCAGAAAGTGGCCAGATCACCCTTGAATACCATTAGAGTCAATAGGGTCTGGCACTGCAAAGCCGTAGCAAGCTGGATCAGTTAAACTCCACATGTAAATCAGTCCTAATCCGGCACAAGGTATATACACCAGTATTTTGGCACAAATTGATTCACTTCAAATTACCTTAATCTCCTCCAGTGTCTTCTCTACATGTCTCCTAGTCTTAGACATATGGAAGCCCTGCAGCTTCTGCTTGGGAACACAGCACTCATTATGAGCGATGTGTTGAGGGGTTGTTACCAGCATGGGACTAATAGATTCAGCTACCTGTTACAGTCCAGGGTTGGCTTCTCGACATTACAATCTGATCCTGCCAATTGCACAATGTCCTCAAACAGGGGATGTAAGTAACTGACTAAGGCCCCTGAACTATGGCGGACAGATATCCAGCAACGTTCATGATCCAGTCATAGTTGTCAGAGGATAATAATTGTATCTGGAGCAATAATGATCTGATCTCTTTGCAGGCACCATCATTGTTCCCGTCGCTCTTTGATGGCAGCATTAATAGGGATGTACTCATAAGAGCCCTGAGTTTTACAGCAAATCTTTCTGAGAACCTGGCTAAAGAGCAGCAGTATGATGGCCCCCGTCACCTTAACCTCCCTGGCGGTATGATTATGTCAGGAATTTTGTTCCAAAAGCGGTACCATTTTTTTGCATGGAAATTTGGTGTTATGTATTGTAGGCCTGCAATTCTTAGTAATTACTTACTTAAACCTGACCAAAGAAGACTCTAGTAGACCTCTCAGATGTGATAAAGTTCGAAAAAATAAAATCATGAGTTATAATCTAATAAATAATATAATTTTATTCAGTAATGTAATTAATAATGAAATTTGTCAAACAAAAGAAAATTCAGTAAACATCCTGGGTGTGGTAAATTTTGAAACATGGGACTGCACATAGACCAACGTCACATTCAGGGCAATGGAACCTGGTTTCCTTTCGGATTTTTTTTCCATTTCGATCTCGCTTTGAGCAGCAAACTACACACATCCTTGTAGGTGCTGCCTTTTTTGCGCTTGGCGGGATGTAATCCATAAAGTGACGACCAGTCAGCCTCTCTGGGTTTACAACGTCAACAGCGCGACGTCCAGATCTGTTCACGGCCTCTGATGGCGTTTGGTAGTTCACAAAAATCTGCTCCGCCACCTTCCAGATGAAGTCAGAGTGAACAAGAGGCTTGTCACTCTTTCCTTTGTACAGTATATAGGCATTCCACAGACATTGTTCCAGGAGATGCCAGAATATTTTTTTGTAGTATTTTTTTTGTTGCTTCCGCATTGCTGGATAGAATGTCATCGCCTGATCGGCTCTATTGACTCCTCCCATGGTGTTATTATAGTCGATCACAAGTTGTGGCTTTATGACATCTTTCCCACCTCTTGTGTGGACCGTGGTAGTGGAGGTGTTATGTACTGTCCTTATTAGGCACACGTCTTTTTTGTCACGCCAACGCATTGCCATCATTTTTCCTTTCTGCCAGGCCACCATTTCTCCTGTTTTCAGTTTTTTTTTGGAAAACATACATGGCAGGCCACGTCGGTTGGCCCTAACGGTTCCATATCCGTCAGTCTTGTTTTTTAGTAGAAACTCGTACAGCTCAGGCGACGTGTAAAAGTTGTCTGTTGTCACACAATACCCCTTATTGAGCAATGGTTCAAGCAGTGAAAGGACTGATGACGTTGCCATCCCATAGCCGCTGTACCTGGGGTTGAATTGTGTTCCTTTGCCGGTGTATATGATGGAATTCCATATATAGCCAGTTGTAGACTCGCAGAGCATATAGGATTTTATTCCAAACCGCGCTCTCTTGGATGCGATGTATTGAATCCAGCTGAGGCGTCCTTTGTAAGCCATCAGACTTTCATCAATGCTGATGTCTCTGTCTGGCACATAGGCCTGCTGGAAATTTGTTATGATCATTTGGAATACTTCCCAGATCTTCTTCAGTTTTGGCGCTGGATGTGTGGCTTCGTCAAATTCCTCATTGTTGGTGAAGTGTAAATTCTTCATTATGAGGGAAAATCGGTACTCGGACATGATGGTGCCAAAAAATGGGGTTGCCAGCAATTTATTGGTAGTCCAGTACCATTTCTGCAGGGGTTTCCCCACCACCCCCTGAAGAAGTATTAGCCCCAGAAATTTCCATATGTCCTCCTTACTCACCGGTTCCCATTTTCTGGTTCTGGAAAACTTGCTGTGCAGAGTAGTGGATTGCTGCTCTTTGTAGCGGTTTGTCTCCGTGACAATCTTTTCAATGACGTCATCAGTCAGAAATAATTTTAGGTACGCCAAAGGATCATTGTGATCAACTTCTACCTTCATCCCAGGCGATCCTGTAAACGGGAATCTTGGCGGTGGTACTGCATCCATACCGCAATCAATAGGGCACCAAGAGCGCACCTCACTGAGCTCAAGTGCAGATTCGTCGCTGTCGCCACTTCTCTGGTCAGTGTCAGAGTCGGATGATGAATCTTTCCACGAATCGCTATCGCTGTCGCTCAATTCTGCGAGGGGCTCTGTGTCGCTGTCGCTTATCTGATCCAAACCCGCTTTGGTGATGCTAAAGTGACGCTTTGATGCCATGGTAAAAAATATATATTTTTTTTTTGCTTAGAAAAAACAGCCAGGGCAGTGTAGAATGATCAGATCAAATCTGTCAAATCTGAGGTGATAGTGTAATCTGACAGGATTGTATCACCTAACTTTATGTGTATGTGTTTGACTTATATACAATGTATTTTTTTTGAATCTCCCGCCCAGTTCCGCCTCTGTGAGGCGCTGCGGCTCACAGAGGCGGAACCAGGAAGAGAGATGAGACATCCGCCGGGGCTCTCACCGGCGATCACAGCGGGGAACATCGCTGGATCGCCGGGATTAGGTAAGGACACCCGCGGCTCCCTCTGCAATCTACCCCGAGCGTGACTCGGGGTTACCGCTTCTGGCAGCGAAAATTAACCCCGAGTCACGCTCGGGAATACCGTCAGGGAGGTTAAAGAAGACTCCATCTATGCAGTTCTGTTTAAAGATCCAGCAGTACTCCAAAGAAATCTTGTACCATTATTACTCTTCCCCGACATGGAAATAAAAGAAGAAGCCTATAGATGTATTAGAAGTGCTGAAACATTACTAATGGAACGCAGGAAAAGTTCTTCGTTTTTTATCTTCAGTAATAAACTTGTTAGACCTGAAGTGGTGGAAGTGTTAGCATTATCCACTAATGGTAGTACACGTCAGCCTCGACAAATACGGAGGTGCAAACACCTTTGCACAATAACCTTGGCTCATTGGGCACCTTCTCCACCCTGAGGCCTCGTCCACATTTTCATGTCAGTGACACATCCATGAAAAAAGCGTACGTGTTTCATCCATGAAGATGTCCATGAAGGATCAGTGATTGGTCCGTGTGTCCGTTTTTTTACTATCCGTGTGTCATCCGTAATTTACTGATGTTGCTCAGCTGAAAATGTATTTCCAAAGAATGTCCTATCAGTTTTCTCCACAGATTTCTCCAGGCATGCTTGGTGCACATCACGGATCAAAGTAGTGCATGTCTCCGTGATTTTTAATATTTTTTTTTTACTGACCCATGGACAGTAAAAGAAATACTGAAATGTGACAGACACGTTTAAATCAATGGGTACATGTGCTGTCCATGGAAAATGTCAGCGAAAAACGGAAATGTGAGCGAGGCCTGACAGAATACAGAGCTGACATATGAAGGTGGAATGACCATTTGGTTCCCCTTTTAATGACTGTGAGGGGCAGACTATGCTATTCTGCCTGCTGGGCAACACAAAGTTAAAATGTAAGCTAAACACCAGTGTGAACACAGCCTCCTTGACAGTTTAGAATAAAAAAATAATAATAAAAAAACACGAAAGTCCCACATGATGATAGATAGGATTTATTAGAACAGTTTTAGCAGACAAAGATAATTTTTCTCCACACTTGCTCAGTCAGCAGCTAGTAATTTGGTTGGAATGACTAATAACAGGATGCAAAATATTAATAATCAACATGACCAAAGTTGTAAAGAAATAGGATTTCTACACCAGCCAGGTACAGCTTTGGGATAGACCTCATTTAGAAGAGGACCTGTTAGCAGGATCAACCCTATAAAACCAAGCCTACTGATTGGTAGGGCTGACCCTGCTGCTTCTAACAAGGTTTGACAAGTAATACGTGGAGATTTTGGTGCGGAAACTGAGAAATCTCCACGATAATTCTGTTTGGAAACCAACACCCGTGTGCAAGTAGCCTAAGGCCCCCTGCCCACGTTGTGGAATATGTGAGGTTTTTCTGCACAGAAAAACCTCTGTGTATTAATATTAATATTATGTACACTTTGCGGATTTTTGTCATGCGGAAATTGACCTGCGTTGTGTTTTTCAAATTTAATAGGATGTCAATTATGTTTGTGGTTTTAGCTGCTGATTTCACCCTTTTCAATGGAAAGATGAGATCTGTGGTAAAACCGCATCATCAAGACCGCACAAAAAAATGCTGTTAAGACTGCAGATCCTCACACAAATGTGTGCGTTCACCCACACTTGTCTGCAGGTAGCCTAACTGTGGTGCATAGCCCCTATGGGCTACGAGAGGGCGCTGTTAGCTGACCCTGTCGGTCATGGGGGGGGGGGGGGGGGGGGGATGGAGAAAGTGAGGTTAGGACCACGACAAGCAATTAGCAAGACTTAAATGTATCACAATGAAAAAGTAAATTATTGTATTTTTTGATTCAGCTACTGTTGTCTATGGCGAGACATGTGCTGGGTACATCAAAAGAAAAATCCCTAAAACGCCCCCTCCCCTGCTTCTTCACTCAATATTTATGCAGATGAAGGGATCTATAAACACAGACGGCAATAAGATTTATTTTTGAAATAGAGTTTAGGTGGTGTAACTAAGGCTACTTTCACACTAGCGTTCGATCGGATCCGTTCTGAACGGATCCGATCATAATAATGCAGACGGAGGCTCCGTTCAGAACGGATCCGTCTGCATTATATTAGCAAAAAAAAGCTAAGTGTGAAAATAGCCTCGTACGGATCAGTCCAGACTTTCAATGTAAAGTCAATGGGGGACGGATCCGCTTGAAGATTGAGCCATATTGTGGCATCTTCAAACGGATCCGTCCCCATTGACTTACATTGTAAGTCTGGACGGATCCGCACGCCTCCGCACGGCCAGGCGGACACCCGAACGCTGCAAGCAGCGTTCAGCTGTCCGCCTGTCCGTGCGGAGGCGAGCGGAGCGGAGGCTGAACGCCGCCAGACTGATGCAGTCTGAGCGGATCCGCATCCATTCAGACTGCATCAGGGCTGGACGGAAGCGTTCGGGTCCGCTCGTGAGCCCCTTCAAACGGAGCTCACGAGCGGACCGACGAACGCTAGTGTGAAAGTAGCCTAAGACTATGCATATACATTTTTTTTAATTATACTTAGTGAATGAGTTTATATGTATAAAGTTAAAAAAAAATCTTTTAAAACATCTTAATGAGAAAAGACGGACTAGAAACGCAAATGTGTTTTTATATTTAATACATCAATTGTATGAGGATATTGAATCCATCTATATGTATTATGTAGGGATGGTCATGGTGGAACATTGCTTTCACATATCTTTATGACATGATTGTCTTCCTGATATTGAATATATGTAGTGTCATGCCGATATAGGGGATATGTGGCTGATCCACTTCATACATTCATTTATATCATTAGGATGGAAACCTCTCCCAGTAATTTGACTTCACCTTTAAAAAGACTGCTTTTCCTGTACTGTTTACCACTGATGAAGGAGCATGTAGCCCCTAAACGGTTTGGTGACCTAAAGAAGTAACAGTACACATGGAAGCAGCGACACCCATATACTGAACAGTTTGGGTTATACGCAACAGATCCACCTGTAATAGGAAGGAGCGCGCTCCGATCTCTGGATCTCCACTGCACGTCTAACCTTCTCAGGAGCAGGTAAAGACCGGTATCTCCGCTGAATACAGTGGAGGCATTATGAGGCTCTCCATTGAGGTAACATCCACCATGCATATGCGCTCCGAGACTGCATGGAAATGGTAATGTAACCATCTATCTAAATTACCAGCATTAGGCTACTTTCACACTTGCGGCAGTGTGATCCGGCGGGCAGTTCCGTCATCGGAACTGGCCGCCGGATCCGCCGATCTGCTGCTGCCTGAAAGCATTTGTGAGACGGATCCGGATGCGGATCCGTCTCACAAATGCATTGCAAGGATGGATCCGTCTCTCCGCTTGTCATGCGGACCGACGGATCCGTCTTGTACATTTTTCGCATTTTTAGCGATCTGCGCATGCGCAGGCCGGAACGACGGATCCGGCATTCCGGTATTCTGAATGCCGGATCCGGCGCTAATACATTCCTATGGGAAAAAATGCCGGATCCGGCGTTCAGGCATGTCTTCATTTTTTTTCGCCGGAGAAAAAACCGTAGCATGCTACGGTTTTCTCTTTTGCCTGATCAGTCAAAACGACTGAACTGAAGACATCCTGATGCAAACTGAACGGATTACTCTCCATTCAGAATGCATGGGGATATGCCTGATCAGTTCTTTTCCGGTATAGAGCCCCTGTGACGGAACTCAATACCGGAAAAGAAAAACGCTAGTGTGAAAGTACCCTTAGCCACAGAGGTGTTCGCAACAATGTAACAATAATAAAATCGGCTAATTATACCTAAGGCTACTTTCACATACATTGAGGAGCAGGAGAATGGAAAGGACGGATCCTGCAGATAACTGAGACCTAACTGAGCATAACGCAGCCTAAAGACCCCATAGACTATAATGGTGTCTGTTCAGTGTCCGCTCACAATATGATTTTTGAGCAGAGACGCTTTTTCAATGGTAATCCAAGAAAGCATAAAATACATCTATTCAAACTGGAGCCTGATGTGTTCTGCTTTTGGGACTGCACATTAATTTTCAAATACGGAATTGCCAACTATTTATGCTATTGACAGGATTCATATGTATTATCTACATTGTGGACTTCTATAACAACTCGTATTGATAAGATTTTACACAGAATATGATATATGGTATAGTCCAATGAGATATGCATAGCCGCTCACCCTAGCCTAATATGTGATCCGGAGGGGTGGACATGCACATCAACTAAATTTAATAGTTTTTATATTTGGGGTTGTTTTTATTAGAGTTTTTTTTAATCTGTTTTTGTTTTTAGGGGTTTTTCTTTTGCTGTACACAGGATATGTCTCACCATAGACAACAGTGGATGAGATAAAAAATAAAATAATTAACTTTTTTTAATTGTGATGCAATTATTCCTGCAACAGCCAGATATTTGAGTGCCCTCCTCACATATTTAATCCTTATTCTAACATTTCCGTCCAGTTGGCATTGGGTATTGCCAGAAGGAGAGTGCACCTTATCTATAGTTATTTGTGCTGGTTGAGCCACTGAACAAATTAACTCTTTATAATTAGCAAGACTTGTTTTTCATTATTTCTATATCACTTTCTCTATTACTTCAGTATCGTACATTCAGCCATGTCCATGTTTTTTTTTTCATACATTCTAATATTACCAAACTTTCCGATCAATCAATAATCTATACATACATTAGTCTGTATTTGCACATTTTTTTTATCCTTTAGAACAGAGCTTCCGTTCTACAAGGACTTGTATTATACCCTTGTGTTCACATCACTGGACCATGTACAGCATTTATTATCTTTACAGTTGATATACATGAGCTGACGGCCGGCCTAGGCACTGCTAGGATAGCCTGAAATACCTTTCTGTATGGACAAGACACTGTACACTGCCCACTACTAATACAGACCGGTAGTCTACGGAGCTGACCCTTATTACCAATACCAATCTGCATTTATGATGCAACATCAAAAACTAAAGAAAAATGGCTGAATGAGCTTAGTTTTATATGTATTTTACATTTTTGTTTCAACTAATAAGGGGCAGGTACTCTTCAAAGAGAACCTGTAACTTCTCATGGCATGTCTGTTTCTGGTGCATCTTTTCTTATGACAATGTTGTGTAGTTCCTCTACTATTCCTATCTGTAACAGGGTTTTACCAGTTTGGGGGGGTGTTTCTGGCAGCACTGACTGATTAGTGTCACTGTGCAGGGGCACATCTCCAACTGGTAACACCCATCTAGACCTTTACTGCAGACTGCTAGCAATTCCTTCATGAACTAGTAGGAATAATAACGGAATGGCACAACACAGTCATGACAATAGACACTCCAGAATAGTTTTTACATGGGAAATGCAAGTAGTTGCAGGAGAGGTGACTGGTCCACTTTATAATATTTCTAACATCTAAGCACGTTAGACCATGCGCTTAGATATGTCATATGTACTTGCATTGTAGGAAGGTAGTGACCAACATTTTTTCAGGCAAACAAAAGATTTACCTGGCAAACCTTAAAGGATGTAAAAAAAACATAAAACCAGATAAGAACCAATGACACTTTATTTCAGAGGGAAGAGCGCACTAGTTAAATATCATTTTGAGGTAGAGGAAAGCTTAGATCCAGTAGTATCATTTTCATTGCTTTCCCTGCCCTCATGTCTGTAAACCATCCTAATATATCGGGGGGAGGTGTTTCTAATACCACTCTATATAAGAAAGTTTGCAGGCATACAATGCACCAGCATTATAAGAGGCACATAATAAATCTGGAGCATCCCCTGGAGGGCTGTGTGCCAGGGAATGAAGCTACACCAACGAGGAGCTCGGCTTCTTTTTCTGGCACATATATTGGTAAATGTATGCGGCCTCATAGGTCTGAGAAGCTTTGTGCACCTATCTAATACAGACTACTGGAAGATGAGAAAGATCCCAATTGGGGGATCCGACGCCTGGGACGTTTGAGAAGGCACTTTTATCATAGGGCTGGCCGTTGTGTTCCACATTTTGTGGCCAGTGGCCGTGTTTTGCAGATCTGTAATTTGTGAACCGCAAAAACGGATATGGTCGCCTGAATGAGCCCTTACTGTGTGAATAGGGCCTAAAAGGTACATTTACATGACAGTGATAATAATGGCCATTTTCTGTCCGTCTATTCATTTTGCTTGGCCGTTATTAATGGCCATTAAAAATGTTTGGATTTCATGTTTAACATCCCAACTAGAGATGAGTGAATTTCATGTTATGAAATTCGTTCACGCTTCGTTTGATGGTAGAAGCAAAATTGCGTTGTTAATTCCGTTACCGTGGACTATAATGCAATTTTAGGACTGAATGCATAAGAAAGGACTCCTCTGCATAACGAAAATAGGACAGATCCGTTATGCAGCCCATAGACTTCTAAAGGCATTCCATTATACATTCTGTCATAGAATTGCGTTATGGTCCGTGGTAACGGAATCCATAACGCAATTCTGCTTTTGAAATTCGTTCACGCTTCGTTTGGTGATAAAATATGAAATTCGCTCATCTCTAATCCCAACCCCCTGAAGTGCGCTCATTATATATAATGACCCCCATAATGCCCCCCAGTATAATTAATACCCCAGTATGGTGCTTCCCAGTAGGAATAATGCCCTCCTTCATGGCTCCTATTCTGCTTATGCAGAAAAAAAAAATTTAACTCCACTTGCGGGTCAGTCGCTCCTCACTGCAGACAGCAGGACTTGACACTCTCTGTGTGATCATGTGAGGTCACAGTGGATGAGGTCCTTCCCTTTTTAGACAGTGTACTCGTTTTTAATGGCAGTTAAGACGGGTGCACTCTTGTCTAAATGGCCATTAAAAATGGGTCCACTGATTTCAATGTGGTCCGTCTGGCTACAAAAATGGCCTCACAGACTTTAATTAGTTCTGAAAACGAGTGTGTTACAAAAGAGCTATCACAAGACAAGTACCTGTGAGGGACCAGTTTGTTCACCTGAAAACTGTGTACCAGTAAAACTTGTTCTGTTCATTGAAATGAAAGAGAAATACAGTGCTATTCTGAAGTAGGCGCCCTGGTTAGAGCTGCATTGAGCTCCAGCGGATATATACAGGTACAGTACTGATAATGTCAAGATTACAGCTCCGCTGCAGTAGTATGAGGGTAAAATAGCACAATACAGCTAAACAATGTACATGCTGCATGTGAGCACAGGCAAAAACGTACAGTACATGTCACAGAAGGTTCTGTTCTAGGAAAGGCACAATTCTTTAAAAAAAAAGTTCAGTCAGAAAGCAATATGCACACAGCTAATGTGCTAGACCAGAGCACAAATGGTTGGAAGACCATGGTTAAGAAATCTAATTATTATTTTTTTTATTTATTATTCAAGTAAATCGATGGTTAACTGCATTGATCGATCCTATGTCAGTGTCTAAATACACTTTGGTGTAGGCCATTGGGAAAAAGTATGACCAAAATCTTCTTAGGATAAAATACTGCATCTCAATACAAATAATTTCAGTCGGGTCTTCACTTATCCTTCATTATCACTGTCTGTGTTCAGGAGTCTGGAGTCTCCATGGTTCATGACAAAGAAGTCTTCTGACGTAAGGCCGTACTGCTCGAGGGCTTCTTTTAGTTTTATTGGCGGGTCCAGGTAATGCTACAAGGGAAGATAAACACTTATTACAAATTTGTTTGCATATATCTAACTTGTTCTTTAAAATTATGAAAAAGTAAGAGAGAATGTGAATATGTAATGACCTAAACGCAGAAACCCCGCATAATAATGCCATAGTAATCTGATCTGAATCTGTGGATTTACATGCAGAATTAGGGGGCATTCACGCGACTGTATTTTGATGACCACAAAATGCCTGTGTGTCTTCCACATTCTTTCCACATCCATATGTCAGTTCTGCAAAGGATAAAACATGTACTATTCGTGGCTGAAAATGCGGACACGGGCCCATTGAAGTCACTGGGGGACATTTATCAATAATGGCATCATTTGCGCCAAAAAAATACCAACATTACAAATCAAAAGTGGTGATCTGTTTCACCTCATATATCAAAAGGCACACACCACTTTTAAAGTGTGACTTTCTTTTTAATATAAACTTGATTATCCACCTATTTCTCTCGATTTGTGAGATTTTAACGGCGATGGCACTAAAATGATACTTTTAAAGCATATTTGCGACATTTCCTATGGTAAATTGAGACTTTTGTCTTAGACTAGGGGCGTTTTTAGTTATTGTTTTGTTTTTTTATGTGAATTTCCTGATAAAACCCTGTTTGGCTCATTTATATTAGATAAAAATAAATGCATCCTGTTTAATTACTTACCTATCACTTGCTCCCACAATGAGTTGGTTTTACTTTTCATATATGCAACTTTGACAAAAATTGACATCTTTATGCCATAAATGCGACTTTTTACACAAAACACCACCACATAAGTTGTCTTAATTGTCCGCAACAATTTGAGCCATTTCTGCTGATAAGAGGATGATAAATGAGGCGTAATATGCACCAATTTGTTAGCCCTGCCCTCTTTGACATTTTCAACTCGTTTCTGGGGTGACACATTCTTTATGGTGAAAATTCTGGAGAAAATAGTTGATATATTTGGCGCCAATCAGAACGCCATTCTGTTGGCGCATTTCACACCATAATTTTGGCGCAACATGCTTAGTAAATGTCCCCCAATAAGTCTGCATAAAAAAAGGGATGCAACATGAATGTCATACGTATTTTGCAGACTGCAACATGCAAAGTTGTGTGAATCTACCCTCAATAAAAAAAAGAGAGAATTCTAAAAAGGATTGGCAATGCTCTGCATTTAAAATGTCTGCATCAGGTCTGAAAATAAAAGCTGATTATTTTCACTTGATTTCCAGTGTGAACATTTCCTTACCAAATATATACATCCATTCTACAATGTGCTAACCCAGCTCTCAAGTGCTTGCACAGGGCTGTAATAGTGGCAGGAGGCATCCCCTTTAAGGCTTCATTGTGGATGATGACACTGCAGGCATGATGATACTGGGGATGACAATCACTGCATTGGGGAAATCAACCAGGACTGAGTCATCTAGGAGTCAAGGCTGGTTGTTAGGGACATGAGCTGGGCCCCTGTAGAACATCAGTGCAAAGGATGACAGCATGGCGGGTGGTGACGTCACAACGTGGGTCAACCTATATGTTAAGCTTCTAGACCTAAAGCTGTCAGGAAATATGAAAGCTGCCCCTCTAGAGGCATGGGCTCCATTGGATTGTGAGGCCATGGAGGAAGGCATCATTGGGTTGTCAAGGATAAGGGAAGCTGGATATCTTAAGGGTGGTGATAACACAAGAGGCAACACCAGAGTCCAAATCATGTCACAGGTTAGAGGTTTATCACTGGGGTCCGCTGATGCCAGCCATGCTGCCTTTTGCCTTCTCCTTAAAGTGATGTAGCACAATCTGTAGACTAGGGTTGTCATAATATCCAAATTTTGATTTGATTTCGATACCATAAAAAGTATTGCGAAACTCGATACCACGCGAAAAATATAAAACACCAAAAAAGTTGCGTGCATTCCACATTTTATGGAACATCCGACCTGTAATAGAACAGTCCTATCCTATTTTTTGGGGGGACGAGGTGACCAAAAAATGGCGAATCGCAGCTTTGTTTTTTTTGTTATGGCGTTCACTGCATAGGAGATATTTTAATAGCTTGGACTTTTCGAACGTGGCAAAATGTTTATTTATTTATTGTTTATATATTTTATATGTAAAATTGGGAAATGGGGTGATTTAAACTTAATATTTTGGTGTTTGTTATTTTTTAACTTCTTATTTAATAACCATTTCCACCCCTTAGGGACTAGAACCCGGGATCTTTTAATCCCTTGTCCTATTCACCCTAATAGAGCTCTATTAGTGTGAATAGGACTTCACACTCTCCCTGCAGCCCTGTGCATAGTGCACACAGCAGCAGGGAGCTTACCATGACAGCCAGGGCTTCAGTAGCGTCCTGGCTGCCATGGTTACCGATCAGAGCCCCGCGATTACACTGCTGGGGTTCCGATTGGAAGCTATATATCAATCTGCTCAGCTACTGCTCTATAACATGCTGTCCACCAATCAAAACCGTGTTCAACAGAACAAGCTCCCTTTAAGGCTACATACTGGACAAGAATAGGGTGGCCAACGTCACTTGCTTTTGCGACTTCATAAGTGGCAGTTGACAGAAACATTCTTAAAGGCTAAGGACACCTTTAGGGGGCATTTTTTTTTACTATTGCATCTTTTGCACATTTTGCGCTAAAATAAAAAAATTTCCATTGGTCTTTAAAACTTTTGAGCCCCTTTTTCTGTAGAGAGTTGAAATTCTCTAGTAGCATGCTCTGTTATTACTGTGTTCCGTCAAGCAGCTTAGTTGATGGCTCCTTATCAGTCATCTCATAAACGCTCATTATAGCTCAATGTGGCTTAAAATAAGCTGTTGGTAATTTAGAGATAGGCTTAATAGATGACCGGCACAAAGTAAAGGTACGATTCTCACAGCTAGGCATAAGTTATTGCTTTATGACAAATCTTCTAAATATTTTTTAGCAAAAAACAATTGAAAAAATTATTTTAAGCCCAAAATGAGTAAAATGCAATCATAAAAAAATAATTACTCCGGAAGGTGTACATAGCCTTTAAGTCTACAGCCTAAGGGCATTTTGATTTTCGATGCAATTGTATGGCAATTCAATTTAGAATGACAAATATAGGCTAGGACAAACCTCGTTTGCTAAAGCAAAAGTTCCCCAGTGAATTCCAACAGATTTCTTGGCACGAACATCAGCATGGATTCTTACTGCTTCTTCTGGGTCAATGTGCTGGCTTTTCATAAACCACCTAAAAAAAAAAACATAACTAATTCACAACTGCACTGGAGGCTCCGTTTGGGGCTTTAGTCACAGGTTCGTCAAAAATAGGGGAGAGAAAAGTCCTGCATGTTGCAGTCAGTTCTGCGTCAGTGTACATGAGATATGCCTCACTGTCTATGACAATGAAGTGTCAACATTTTTTTCCAGCAAAGAAGAAATCCAACATGCCATGAACAGACATAGATTATAAAAATAATTAAAAATAAAAATGACAAGTTGTGCTGAATATTTTCCCACAAAACACTACATCAATCTGCTCAGCTCCTCCTGCTCTATACCATGCTGCATGCAGATTAGATGCCATGTTCAATGTGGCAGGTTTGGGGTATGAAATGGGAAAGCTCCTGGCACATACACTAAATATATCCATAGACCCCATTCACTCAGCATGTGCCAAATGCTTGTTGTTTGCCAGGCTGGTATACCTTAAATCAGGCATGTCCAAACTGCGGCCCTCCAGCTGTTCCAAAACTACAACTCCCAGCATGCCTGGATAGTCTACAGCTATTAGAGCATGCTGGGAGTTGTAGTTTTGCAACAGCTGGAGGGCCGCAGTTTGGACATACCTGCCTTAAATGGAAGGCTCTAGGGTGGCTAACAGTAGCATGGAAGGCCATTAAATATTGGTTTACAATCCACTGAATAATGGGAGCAGTGGCATGACTATAGGGAATGCAGAGTTGCCAGTTGCACCTGAGGGGGCCTAAAGACCCCTGCCACATCAAAATTGTAATTGTGCTTTGGTAGCTAGGGGGCCTAATTACATATACAGTGGGATGCGAAAGTTTGGGCAACCTTGTTAATCATCATGATTTTCCTGTATAAATCGTTGGTTGTTACGATAAAAGATGTCAGTTAAATATATCATATAGGAGACACACACAGTGATATTTGAGAAGTGAAATGAAGTTTATTGGATTTACAGAAAGTGTGCTATAATTGTTTAAACAAAATTAGGCAGGTGCATAAATTTGGGCACCACAAAAAAGAAATGAAATCAATATTTAGTAGATCCTCCTTTTGCAGAAATTACAGCCTCTAAACGCTTCCTGTAGGTTCCAATGAGAGTCTGGATTCTGGTTGAAGGTATTTTGGACCATTCCTCTTTACAAAACATCTTTAGTTCATTCAGGTTTGATGGCTTCAGAGCATGGACAGCTCTCTTTAAGTCACACCACAGATTTTCAATTATATTCAGGTCTGGGGACTGAGATGGCCATTCCAGAACGTTGTACTTGTTCCTCTGCATAAATGCCTTAGTGGATTTTGAGCAGTGTTTAGGGTCGTTTTCTTGTTGAAAGGTCCAGCCCTGGTGCAGCTTCAGCTTTGTCACTGATTCCTGGACATTGGTCTCCAGAATCTGCTGATACTGAGTGGAATCCATGCGTCCCTCAACTTTGCCAAGATTCCCAGTCCCTGCACTGGCTACACAGCCCCACTGCATGATGGAACCACCACCATATTTTACTGTAGGTAGCAGGTGTTTTTCTTGGAATGCTGTGTTCTTTTTCCTCCATGCATAACGCCCCTTGTTATGGCCAAATAACTAAATTTTAGTTTCATCAGTCCACAGCACCTTATTCCAAAATGAAGCTGGCTTGTCCAAATGTGCTTTAGCCCACCTCAAGCGGCACTTTTTTGTGCTGTGGGTGGAGAAAAGGCTTCCTCTGCATCACTCTCGCATACAGCATCTCCTTGTGTAAAGTGCACCGAATGGTTGAACGATGCACAGTGACTCCAGCTGCAGCAAGATGATGTTGTAGGTCTTTGGTTCTGGTCTGTGGGTTGACCCCGACTGTTCTCACCATTTGTCGCTTCTGTCTATCCAAAATTTTTCTTGGTCTGCCACTTCGAGCATTAACTTGAATTGAGCCTGTGGTCTTCCATTTCCTCAATATGTTCCTAACGGTGGAAACAGACAGCTGAAATCTCTGAGACAGCTTTCTGTATCCATCCCCTAAACCATGATGGTGAACAATCTTTGTCTTCAGGTCATTTGAGAGTTGTTTTGAGACCCCCATGTTGCTACTCTTCAGAGAAAATTAAAAGAGGAGGGAAACTTACAATTGACCCCCTTAAATACTCTTTCTCATAATTGGATTCACCTGTGTATGTAGGTCAGGGGTCACTGAGCTTACCAAGCCATTTTGAGTTCCAATAATTAGTTCTAAAGGTTTTGGAATCAATAAAATGACAACAGTACCCAAATTTATGCACCTGCCTAATTTTGTTTAAACAATTATAGCACACTTTCTGTAAATCCAATAAACTTCATTTCACTTCTCAAATATCACTGTGTGTGTCTCCTATATGATATATTTAACTGACATTTTTTATCGTAACAACCAACGATTTATACAGGAAAATCATGACGATTAACAAGGTTGCCCAAACTTTCGCATCCCACTGTAAATGCTATGTGTGGACCTCAGCGAGTGAAAAGAGTTATATAAAGATAACACTTAGTCCTAAAGTAAATGACTAAACATCAGGTATTCTCCAGAGAATTTACTGAGCACGAGTATCCACACTTACATTGGATGGGCACACTTTCCAGTCCTCCCTCCCTCTTTAAGCCTGCCAGCATAGGTCATGCCCAAGCTTTAAAGAGGCTCTGTCACCCGGTTGAAGCCTACCCTACCAGGCATATATCCTGGTAGGGCCGATAACGCAGACAAAAAACATTTTATTTGTCCTGTAGTAGGTCCGATATGGCCGAAAAAGCAACTGTAAAAAATTAGCAAATGAGGAATTCAAGCACTGGGAGGCGGGCTTATGCCTTCCGAGCACTGCTTTTGTGACGCCCCCATTCCTTGCAAATGCCGGCCTTCTGCACCTAATCACACCCCTATGTCCATTGATTGACAGCACACACTAGAACCACTGGTCTAGCGCTGATATCCTGCACCTGTGTACTCGCTTCCATGATGGCGAGTGCGCACTAGACATACACACAAGACAGGAAGGAAAAGATCCAGTGCGCTCGCGCCGGCGCAGATGCGAGTGACCAGGCGCGGGATATCAGCGCTAGACCGGCAAGTCTTGAGCTGTCAATCAAAGGACATGGGGGTGTGATTAGGTGCAGAAGGCCGGCATTAGCAAGGAACGGGCGACGTCGCAGAAGCAGTGCTCGGAAGGCATAAGCCCGCCTCTGAGTGCTCGAATTCCTCATTTGCATATTTTTAAAAGTTGCTTTTTTCAGCCATACCGGACCTACTACATGAGAAATAAAGGTATGGTTTTCGTATGTGTCATTAGCCCTACCAGGATATATGCCTGATAGGGTAGGCTTGAACCGGGAGACAGAGACTCTTTAATGAAGCACCATAGGGATATTTATCTTTTACGGTCATTTTCAAGTATGTCTTTGCTTTTTGTGTCTGCGCCACATTTTTGAAATAACAAACCTATATATGTAAAAGTAGACCGGGGGAAGTATGGTGTAGGTTGTGATGTTTTTGCAACATTTGAAATTGTTTGCAAATAATACATGTAGTCTATAACAGGTGAAAACCCATTCACTTGTCATAAACATAGAACACTGTAGAAAGTGGTGTCAAGTGGCGTTAAAGAGGCAAACGGCACAAAATTTACAAAATTACATGCAACAAATATTCACCAAAAAGAGCCATAAATCTAATAGCAAATGCCCCTCCATGAATATTTTGAAACCTGGCTTTAGCATTGAACGCCATACCTTGGTTCATAGGCTCCAATAGGAATTGCTGCTACGTCAAAAGGACCAAATCTTTTTCCAATCTGTTCAAATGCAGCACAATAGCCAGTATCTCCTGCAAAATAAAACCTATTCGAGGGTCCAAGTACAGACCAGCTACCCCAGAGTACTTTGTTGTCATCAAACGGTGTCCTCTTGCACCAGTGTTGACATGGAGTAAAAACAAAGGTCACTTCATCATGCCCAGGGACACAGTTTTGTTCCCACCAGTCCAGTTCAATTACATTTTCGCAGCCACAGCTCTGCATCCAGGTCAAGAGACCCAAGGGAACAAACCATCTCAACTCAGTACCAAAACGGGCATTCAGGCCCAGTACAGTGCCGTAATCCAGGTGATCATAGTGATTGTGGCTTATCACAACGGCATCTATTTTGGGAAGCTGCTCTATAGTGCACGGTGGCCCACGAAACCGTTTGGGACCTGCAAAGCTAAACGGAGAGGCCCGCTCACTGAAGACGGGATCAGTAAGAAATACCAAATCATCCATTTCCACCATGACAGACGCATGGCCCAGCCAAGTGATCCTTATGCCATTTTCTGTTTTGCCAGTAAGCTCAGGGTGCTGTACAAAATAGGGTTCAATAACAGGAAGTTCCCGGTCAAGTTCCTAAAAAGAAAAAAAGATTCACATATTTAAATGTATTCAAAATGATGCAAAACGTCACATCTAAAATACTATGCTAAACCCATATATTTGAAGAATTAAAAGTACAAAATAATTTTAAGGGGTTATGTGGAACACAAGTGGCCGGTATCCACAAGTGTTTTGCGGTCTGCAAAACATGGTCATGTGAATGTACCCTAAAGGAGAAGAGCCCTAAGGCTGGGTTCAGACCTGAGCGTACTGAACGTACGCTCTGTATGCGCGATTGTACGGGCGTTTGCAATAGTGCATACAGAGACAAGCGAACGCTCATTGTCGCGCGTTCCCGCTGAAGTCTATGTATGGGAACGCGCGACAAGACGCCCCAAAGAAGCTCCTGTACTTCTTGGGGCGTCGGTCGTTTTTACAGCGTTTTAGGGAATCATTGGTTCTTGCCTGTTGAGCGTTTTACAGCACGTAGGAAAACGCTCAGGTCTGAACCCAGTGTAATACTACAGGTGTGGTACCATGTCTGGAAGTTCCAAATTTAAAGGGGCTGTCCAGCCATTAATATTGATGACCTATCGTCAGGATAGGTCATGAATATCAGATTGGCGAGGGTGTGACACCCGAAATCCCCGCTGATCAGCTATTTGAAGTGGAGGCTGGACTCCATGCGAGCACCGCTTCCTGTCCATTACCCTGCACTGCATCTCGGAATGGCAGTGTTAGGCCTCATGCACACGACCATATGTATTTTGCGGTCCGCAAAAACGGATCTGCAAAAAATACGGATGACATCCATGTGCATTCCGTATTTTGCGGACCGGAACAGCTGGCCCCTAGCAGATCAGTGCTATCATTCTCCATAATGCGGAGAATAATAGGACATGTTTTGGGCGGAACGGAAATACGGACATGGAATGCACACGGAGTACCTTCTGTTTTTTTTGCATTGAAATGAATGGTTCCGTATACGGTCCGCAAAAAAAACTGAATGAGAATACGTCCGTGTGCATGAGGCCTGACACAAGTACCCGCTCCATTCAAGTGCTTGTAATTGCACTACACCACCACTTCACAGGAGATGAGTCGTAGCGTGAAGACCAAGAAGCAAAGCTTGCATGGAGCACTGCCTCGTCTCACAACTAATTGGCGGGGGTGCCGGGTTTCAGACCCCCACTAACAGATATTGATGACCTATCCTGATGACTGGTCATCAATATTAACGGCTGCACAACCCCTATAATTCCTTACTGCTATGTTAAAGGGGTTATTCCACAAAAAGTATGGCAGCAACATTGAAGTTACTAGCTGTGTCCACTAAACAATGGACAGAGTTGTCTAGTTCCACCGCTGACTTCTGATGCCAGAGGTACAGCAAAACAGCTGATTGTGAGTGGTGCAGGGTGAAGAACCCTCGCCAATCTGTTATTAAAGGCCTGTCCTGAGGATAGCCCATCAATATGAAAATCCTGGACAACACCTTTAAGGAATGAGAGAGGCTGTAACATGATTCACCAAATAGGGAAAGAAAGTACATTCTGAGAAACACCTGCCTTATAACGGCTTTTAAGCACTTTTGGACAGTCCCCCTTCCCTGCCGAACATTAGCACACATGACCCATGCCCATTCTAGAAGCTAGCAAGTGGGAACTGGAATGCAGTAGAGGGAGTTGGAACAGTGTATCAGGGGAGCGGGTAACAATGATTCCCTCCATAGGTCCGCTGGACAATATCTTTAACCTCCTAAAATTGGAAATACCCTCCCAAAAATGTCACTTTTTTATTGTAGATTTGTAATGTGTGTCTGCAGTAAATGTTGTTGGCGCACAATTCAGGGGTCACTATTGAATTTGTAACCCCTTAATGACATCACAAATTTTAGCCTTACAGACCAAAAATATTTTCTCCCATTGTGTTCTAGCAGTCATAACGTTTTATTTTTTTCTTCTAAATTTTTTATTTTGTGGTATGAGTTGTAGGTTTTTTAGGAACCATTTTTGGGGTATATAGTGTATTAAATAAGTTTTATTATTTTATTTTTAGGGGGAAAGATAAAAAAAAGCATTTATTTTTATTTACGGCGTTCACTTTATTATGTGGGTCTGTACACTGATTATAATACCACATCACATCTATGCTTTTTTTACAGTTTTTTCTCTCCCCCTACAGCCTGTCAGCTCTGCAGCTGCTCTCTCATTCTCCTCCAGGCTGAAGGGGAGGGGGCAGCTGCTTTAGCTGTTCATCTCTCTGGTCAGCTAGAGACATTCCAAGCTTTCAGATGATACCAGAATGACAGCAATCTGTTCAGTATATGGGAAGATATCACTGATAGAAATCAGGATGCAGTGAATGAAACTGAAAGTAGGTTTTACCCGTGATTATTTCCGCCTTGATTTCTGACAGTGATTTCTCCTGTTTGGCTGAAACTAATGCTGTCATTTTGGTCTTGTAAACAAGACCAGTTGCATGTTTCTAGCTGCTACCATTCAGGAGATAGCAGCATCTAAAGGCAGCTCCCCCTCCACTTTCTGCCCCAGCTCAGCTCAGGCAGAACAGGTAAGAACTTATCCCACACCCGGAGCTGGACTCAGGCAAAACAGTTAGGTGGTAAAGAGGACCTGTCATCACTCCTGAGCTGTCTGTTTTAGTAAATTATTGTATTCCACATGAAATGACAATTCTGGAGCATTCTTATGACTTTATGTTGTGCTGTTCCTCTATTATTATTTTCTACAATTGTATCCAGTGAACATAATCCTCTATGAGATAAATACATCAGCAGCACAAATATCTTTCCTGAAAGTCAGCTGCAATGTATCAGTGTAGTGTAAAATGTGTCAGTCTGGAGTCCAGGCTGTTCAGTAACAGAGCATTGGATACAATCCTAACAAAGTATTAGGAGAGTAAGGAATGGTGGTCAGTGATTCATCTGTGGTCAACATATAGGGCAACAGTGGCCAATGGTTGGACAAGTTTATGGAGGTAATACCTTCAAATTTGTGCACCCATTGGCCACTGCAGGCGGACATAGGAAATACCTCTTTTGAACTTGGCACACTGCTGTTGTCTTTCTCAGTTACAGCCCATTTAACAGTACTTCTAAGAGTAGGGCTCTTCCATGTGGGCCAAGGGTTGATGAATCTACCATTTTTACTCTTGACCGACTTGGTAACATCTTCTTCTAATCTGACATCCAGCTTGAAGCTCTTTCTTGAAGAATGAGAGGAGTCACTACTTCTGGAGCTGCGGGTTGAGTTCTGACGTTTCCGTACTGTCTCTTTTGGGTACTGGTTGGTAGAGGTTAAACCTTCATCGTCGTTGTGATCTCCTTCTAACAGCTTCTGTAATCTAAAATGATACAGAGTAGTAAGTTTGTTTAGCTGCCACCAGGGTGGATAAAAATCAATGATTTAAAAAAAAATATATATAATATCAGTTTTTTTTTTAATTTAAAATGGGATTTTTTTTATATAAAAAGCTTTTTGAGGAAAATATATTACCATCCAAAGGCTATTCCATCATGAAATAAAAATTACTTTTTTTAATTTTGTAGAATAAGGCTGTATGTTTCATTTTTTGGGTAAACAAATTCCATTAATCCATTCACAATGCCATGCTCTTCCAGAGGTTTTTGTAAGATTACTGGGTAGTTTCTCTGCCTACAAGATATTATCACAGATGCTTGGTTTACTTTTGCAGTTCTCAAAACTGAATTTGACTCAGCAGAGATCACATGCCTCTTCTTCACAGCAAAAATGTTATAACATGAACAGAGTTGAGAAAAAGACCTTAATCCTAACTTCTACAAACCTATGAATACAGAATCAACCTAATCAAACTAATATGAAATGTTGTTATTCTACAAATCTTCATCTACTTGCATATTATAAGTTATACCAGCAAGAATTTGTCTTCATGTAGAAAACTACGATTTAAATCAAGCCTTACTGACTAGTAATTTAAATCAGTTTGATTTAAATCAAATCCACCCTGGCTGCCACTAAAAGCATGACTGTTCTTTCTAATGCATATCAATCATCTTAAAGGGAACCTGTCACCGGGATTTTGTGTTTAGAGCTAAGGACATGGGTTGCTAGATGGCCGCTAGCACATCCGCAATACCCAGTCCCCATAGCTCTGTGTGCTTTTATTGTATCAAAAAAACGATTTGATACATATGCAAATTAACCTGAGAGGAGTCCTGTCCCTGAGATGAGTCACATACAGGACTCATCTCAGGTTCATTTGCATATGTATTAAATCTGTTTTTTTACACAATAAAAGCACACAGAGCTATGGGGACTGGGTATTGCGGATGTCCTAGCGGCCATCTAGCAACCCATGTTCTCAGCTCTATACCCAAAATCCCGGTGACAGGTTCCCTTTAAATGTTTAGCATATCCTTTTTAAGAATCTTTACATGTAGCACCTTAACTTTTTTTCATAGAATGGGTATAGTCCCTGTTACCAGGGACTATGACGCTCTTAACATGGCCAATCTGGAGGTTGTGTTGACATATTTTATTTAGTGGGAAGACACATTGGGTTCCCAACAAGACGTTGTGCATTGTCAGGTCTTGCCTACTACTAGTAGACATGACATAGCTTTGCACAAAACCTCCATCCCTATTAACATCAGTAACCGATGTCCTCCATGCTTTCTATTCATTCCATGGCAGATTGTGGACACATACGGTAGTAGGAGAACTGGAATGAGTATACAGATGTGAACTGCCATGTATAGTATTCATGCATTACAATGGCTTGAGGTGACACACTAGGACATGTAGAATAGATGAATAGTGAATGCTGCTTCAAAGAATTAGCAACAAGATTTCCTTTCCAGATAAGTGGGTATGCTTGAGCAAGATCAGGATTTGCAACCCAATTATTACCGTTATCAGGCATTTTTAAAATCAGTTTTCTACCTCTTCAGGCTCAACCTCTAATTGCCAGTTTCTCTAATGTTCACTTAGACTCAGAAGCACTGCACTTTGTCTACCAGCCCACAATACTGTGTCTGCACCTAATGAATGAGTACTGGGTCCTGAATGAGAAGCCTTGTCACCCTTCCCCCACAGAATCACCCGATTTACTAATGTATAATGTAAAAAAATCTTTCCAAAAAGTGGTGCAATTTGGTGCATCTAGGGCAGGCATCCTCAAACTGCGGCCCTCCAGCTGTTGTAAAACTACAACTCCCAGAATGCCCTGCTGTAGACTGATACCTGAAGGCTGTTCGGGCATGCAGGGAATTGTACTTTTGCAACAGCTGAAGGGCCGCAGTTTGAGGATGCCTGACCTAGGGTCTCTATGTTTGTTTTTTTTCTGGTCATGTCTGAAAAGAGGTGGGGCTTAGCAGAAAATGGGTGGAGATTGATTGGAATGGGGGGGTGCCTAAGATACACCATACTGCATGAAAATTCTGTTGCAATTCTGTTGTAAAACTCTGTCTCAAAGTAAGAAAACCAATAGACTTGAAAAGGGTCTATCCCTGAAGCAGATTTATCGTTCAGCCTGAACCTCTGTGATAACTCTAGCCTGTCTAAGCGTACGCCATCTACAGGCTTAGTAAATCTGGGCCAGTATCTCTCCCCTGTGTAGAGTGATCCCTCTGTGACAAACTCTAGTGCTTTTAAAAGGGACTCTGTCACCAGTTTCTAACCCCCCCTTTTAAAACTATTGTTCTCTCCATGGTGCCCTTGTCATTACAAAGCTGTTGTTATAAGATAAATCCGCCGTCTAGTTTTGATAAAAATCGCTTTTATCTAACCTGTCAATCTTCTGGATAAGGTGCCCAGGGCGTTTCTGAAGGTCTGAATCTGCCGCTCTCCGCCGCCGCCGTTGGTGCCCAGCTCCTCCCCTGACCCTTTCAGCGTTGCCTGATGCGCCCGTGCGGACTTTTAGATTCTGCCTCGCTGAGCGAAGCGCGCGTTCGCGCATTCGCGCATGTTCGCGCGTGCATGCGCACTTCGCTCAACGAGGCAGAATCTAAAAGTCCGGGCCTGTGCGCACGCGCGGGATCTTTGAAAAGGAGGAGGGGGCACTGAGGAGAGCCGGAGGCGGATTTCATTACATCCAGGTGGCGCTGAAAGGATCATGGGAGGAGCTGGGCACCAACGGCGGCGGCGGAGAGCGGCAGATTCAGACCTTCAGAAACGCCCTGGGCACCTTATCCAGAAGATTGACAGGTTAGATAAAAGCGATTTTTTTATCAAAACTAGACTGCGGATTTATCTTATAACAACAGCTTTGTAATTACAAGGGCACCATGGAGAGAACAATAGTTTTAAAAGGGGGGGTTAGAAACTGGTGACAGAGTCCCTTTAAGTGAGTTCAGAATGACAGTTACAGAGCAGCCAAGCACACAGGGATTTTGAGGTCGCTAATAACAGAAAGGTTTCATTTTAACAAGCTATATCACAAAGTTTATTATCCTTGTGTGTACTATATACACCTTCAGAGGTAATTTTTTTAATGATTGCATGTTACTCATTTTTAGCAAATTATTTTTTCAATTGGCCTTTATTAAAAATATTGAGCCATTATGTCAAAAAGGGTTAACAGTTTTTCTAGCTGTGTTACTGGTACTTTCACTTTGTGATGTCATCTAATAAGCCTCATCTCTAACTATTGAGAGGTCATAAACACATTAGAAGGATAAGAACTGAGCTATAATGAGTGTTTAGGAGGTCAGAGAGCAGAGATAAGGAGACCATCAGCAACTGGTCTGACTGAAAAGACAGAAAATCCAAAGGGTGCTACTAGAGCATCCCAACTCTCTACAGAATAAAGGGCTCCTTAATTTTTATAAAGACGAATTTTAAAAACTGACCCCAAAGGTGTACATAGCCTTCAAGGAGAAAAAACCCCGAAATGGAAGACAAATTTCCCCTTTTTCTGTCAGTTATATGCTGGTAACATTCTAGTGCACCTGTAGCCTGTGTCACATGGCCTGTTATAGGCAGAGCTTACAGCCTTACCCTTCTCCCACTGCATGAGTGATCTCACTATGGAGGTATGTGGGAGCTTGGCTGCGAGTTGGATCTTAGCACCTTTCAGACCGTGTTCACACACCATAGGTAGTCTAGTGGTAGGAACCATGCCACACTGAGATACCTTGACGGTGGTGCAAAAGGGCTCTGTTGTGTTCCTGACTGGAATACATTGGCTAAAGTCTCCGTTTTTAACATCAGCCTGAGGATTAGCCAGTATTGTCAGTTGCATATCATTGTGGTGCACCTTTTGCAGTGATTTATGTATTTGTATATATTCATCCACACATTATTCCATCTTGCGTAGGATGCCTTTGTGGTACATGTGGTCCGCTGCCGACATCCTCCATTGTATGCATTTTGCTGGGGATTGCTGCTAGCAACGGATCCCATGCGGAGGAATTGCTCCCCCGGTTATAAACAGTGTTTGGCTTTTTTGAGCATTTCCTCCCATTTAGGCCACTTTATTTTAGTGATTTTGGTTATATCCATGGTATTCAGGTTTCCACATGAAATACAACATTTTTAGAACAGGCTTAGTTGACCATAGCAACCAATCAGATTCCACCTTTCATTTTTGACAGCTCCTTTGTAAAATGAAAGGTGGAATCAGATTTTTGCTATCGGCATCTAAGGCTACTTTCACACCTGCATTCGGTGCAGATCCGTCTTGTATCTGCACAGACGGATCCGCACCAATAATGCAAACGCTTGTTTCTGTTCAGAACGGATCTGTTTGCATTATTCATAAAAAATAAAAAAAAGTCTAAGTCACTTGACTTACATCGAAAGTCAATGGGGGACGGATCCGTTTTCAATTGCACCATATTGTGTGAGTGAAAACAGATCCGTCCCCATCGACTGACATTGTAAGTCAGGACGGATCCGTTTGGCTCCGCATCGCCAGGCGGACACCAAAACGCTGCCAGCAGCGTTTTGGTTTCTGCCTCAAAAGCGGAACAGAGACCAAACGCAGCCATACTGATGCATTCTGAACGGATCCTTATCTATTCAGAATGCAATGGTCCTGAACTGATCTGTTTTGGGGCCTCTTGTGAGATCCCCGAAACGGTGAACGTAGCCTAAGCCAATTCTACTTTACACCAGTTTGATAAATTACCCCACCTATAAAAGGAAAAATGACATTTCCGAGTTTTAGTGTAGTCTTTATCTTCACAACTAGGACATTCCAAGTAAACATTCAAGAATCCCTGCAGTGATCAGAATGGACAATCTGTCTCCAAATCAAGACATTCAAAACCATTGTATAAAGATATGCAGATAAATAACCTGATACCTACTGTAAAGCACAGAATACCCAATATAAAACAACTCTTTGCTACCCAACCTAGGGTACATTCTCCCTGGTATTTATGATGTAACTAATGTGAGTTTGGATAGCTCATCAAAATGAAAACTTACCTACATGAATGTGAAGTATTCCAGTATTTTAATATTCATGGTCTATCCTCAGGACGGGCCATCAATATCGGATTGTCCCCCCCCCCCCACCAATCTGCTGCATCAGAGAATCTCCGGCACAGAAACTACACAGCTCTGTCTACTGTATAATGAATGGAGCTGGTAACCGCAGTGCTGATCACACTAAAGTAGATGGAAGCAGCGCTGCAGTTACAGGCTCCCTTCACTGTACAATGTACAATAGTCGTGTAAATCCTGCGCTGGCGCTGCTCTGGAACAGGTGATCTATGGGGGATGCCGGGTTTCGAATCCCTGACTATCAGATAATGATGGCTTATTCTGAGGATTGGCCATCAATATTAAAATCCCGGACAACCCCTTGAAGCAAAGTAGGTGCTTAAATGAGTTGTCAAATAAGCTTATTTAGTGTATAATGAAGTTATATGACTTTCTAATATAATTGTAATTTTGCTATGAAATTGCTCATTAGTAAGGATGTAAAATAGTTATTTGTGGAGTAACCCGAGACCTACAGCAACCATGAGGCAGCCGTACAGAGATGGCTGCAGCCCAGACAACCTCCTTCAAACTAGGGCTGAAACGATTGCTCGATTGAATCGAGTAATTCATCACAAATAAGGTCTCTTTCACACGGGCCTCCCGGATTTGCTCCAGATGCCTCGCGTGTGCATTGTGGGAAAACCGCGCGAGTAGGCACGCAATTGCTGTCAGTTTTGACTGCAATTGCGTTCCGATGTTCAGTTTTTTCCGTGCAAGGTCAAAATGCGTTTTGCACGCGTGTGGAAAAAAAATTGAAAGTGGTACCCAGACCCAAACTTCTTCACTGAAGTTCGGGTTTGGGTTAGGTGTTCTATTCATTTTATTATTGTCCCTTATAACATTGCTATTATTTTCCTTTATAACTTTCTTAAGGCTAGTTTCACACTTGCGGCAGGACGGATCCGACAGGCTGTTCACCATGTCGGATCCATCCTGCGGCTATTTCGCCGTGCCCGCGGACCGCCGCTCCGTCCCCATTGACTATAATGGGGACAGGGGCAGAGCTCCGGCGCAGCACGGAGAAAGCCGCCGGACTAAAAAGCCTGACATGCAGTAATTTTAGTCCGGTGGTCTTTCTCCGTGCACCGCCGTACTGCGCCGGAGCTCCGCCCCCGTCCCCATTATAGTCAATGGGGACGGAGCGGCGGTCCGGCGAAATAGCCTCAGGACGGATCCGACATGGTGAACAGCCTGTCGGATCCGTCCTGCCGCAAGTGTAAAAATAAAAATAAGTTTTTGATTAAGTTTTATGATTAAGTTTTATAAAGAAAAACGTTCTTTGAAATTAGTTTTTTATTATTAGAGTACTCGATTAATCGTTGGATTAATCGATAGAATACTCGATTACAAAAATAGTCGATAGCTGCAGCCCTACTTCAAATGGACAATCCATTTTTGTAAGGAGGAATAAGCTGATTACTGAGGGTATTGCTGCTGTCACCTGTGGCAGCAGTGATCTGTTGTCATGTGCTGAGGGGTTAATGATGCATTAGGTGAAATCAGTAGTCAGGCCATGTTATACTAACAGTAGGTGAGCAGAGTTCTCCAGAAAGGGACTCTTTTTGTAACTGCTGTTCACAGATAAAGGCACATTCACACACAGCAGATTTTGTTGCAGAATTTTCCATGACTGAAAATCAGTTCTATTCACCTAAATGAAGCTTGCAGATCCATGTGCTTTACACCTAATTCAAATGAATGGAACTGATTTTCATTTGCTGAAAATTCTGAAACAAGATCTATGTTCCCCTGAATGTAGTAGGTTAGCCTCATGCACGCAACCAAATTTTGTGGTCCCCAAACCACAGTACATTTGTACAGCAGAGGTAAAATGTCCTGTATGTAGGGTACATTTGTACAGCAGAGGTAAAATGTCCTGTATGTAGGGTACATTTGTACAGCAGAGGTAAAATGTCCTGTATGTAGGGTACATTTGTACAGCAGAGGTAAAATGTCCTGTATGTAGGGTACATTTGTACAGCAGAGGTAAAATGTCCTGTATGTAGGGTACATTTGTACAGCAGAGGTAAAATGTCCTGTATGTAGGGTACATTTGTACAGCAGAGGTAAAATGTCCTGTATGTAGGGTACATTTGTACAGCAGAGGTAAAATGTCCTGTATGTAGGGTACATTTGTACAGCAGAGGTAAAATGTCCTGTATGTAGGGTACATTTGTACAGCAGAGGTAAAATGTCCTGTATGTAGGGTACATTTGTACAGCAGAGGTAAAATGTCCTGTATGTAGGGTACATTTGTACAGCAGAGGTAAAATGTCCTGTATGTAGGGTACATTTGTACAGCAGAGGTAAAATGTCCTGTATGTAGGGTACATTTGTACAGCAGAGGTAAAATGTCCTGTATGTAGGGTACATTTGTACAGCAGAGGTAAAATGTCCTGTATGTAGGGTACATTTGTACAGCTGAGGCAAGTCCTGTTCACACATGCATTTTAGCTCACAAAGCATTGGCAAAAAATGTTATTTTGGATTATTGCAAGTCGTGCTTGTTTTTATACCTCGTGGTTTTGTTTTATTTAGATCCCGTTCACATTTCAATTTTTCACTGACATGTACTGTTCACATTTTCTGAGGACAGCGCACATACCCATTGATTTGAATTTGTCTGTTCAGTATTTTTTTAACCCTTAGGGTACTTTTTACACTTGCGGCAGGACGGATCCGGCAGGCTGTTCACCCTGTCGGATCCGTCCTTCCGCTGTTTCGCCATGCCGCAGCTCCGTCCCAATTGACTATAATGGGGATGGGGGCGGCGCTCTGGCGCAGTACGGCAGTGCACGGCGAAAGGCCGCTGGACTAAAAGTCCTGCATGTCCGACTTTTTAGTCCGGCGGCCTCCTACCGCGAACTGCCGTACTGCGCCGGAGCGCCGCACCGTCCCCATTATAGTCAATGGGGACGGAGCGGCGGTCCGGGCGAAACAGCAGAAGGACGGATCCGACAGGGTGAACAGCCTGCCGGATCCGTCCTGCCGCAAGTGTGAAAGTACCCTAAGAATACCGGCGTTTTATTCGTTTTTATTTTTCTTCCCTATTTTCCTTGAGCCATACCTTTTTTATTTCCAGTCACATAGCTGTAGGAGATCTTATTTTTTGGTGGGACAGGTTGTACTTTCTACTGCCATCATTAATTATGGCATAAAATGTAGTGTGAAGCGGTAAAAAAATATTCCAAATGTAGTGGAATTGGAAAAAAAAAAAAACACAATTCACAGTTTTTACAGGTTTTGTTCACACAGAGTTTTGTTTATGGCAGTACGATTACAACGATACACCACATGTATATGTTCTTTATGTCTAAATAGCGTAAAAAAAAAAAATATATAAAAACTTTTTTTTTCCTTTTCACATCACCATATTGTGATCCCCATAACTTTTTTAGGGTACTTTCACACTAGCGTTTTTCTTTTCCGGCATAGAGTTTCGTCACAGGGGCTCTATACCGGAAAAGAACTGATCAGGCATATCCCCATGCATTCGGAATGGAGAGTTATCCGTTCAGGATGCATCAGGATGTCATCAGTTTAGTCATTTTTACTGATCAGGCAAAAGAGAAAACCGTAGCATGCCACGGTTTTATCTCCAGTGAAAAAAACTGAAAACTTGCCTGAATGCCGAATCCGGCCTTTTTCCCAATAGGAATGTATTAGTGCCGGATCCGGCATTCAAAATACCAGATCCGTCCTTCCGGTCTGTGCATGCGCATCCGGATGCGTCTCACAAATGCTTTCAGTCACATCCAGACAACATAACTGCTTGCCGGATCACACTGTAATCACGCAAGTGTGAAAGTAGCCTTATACTTACGTCTACTGAGCTGTTTAGGGGCTATTTTTTTGCGGAAAAATCTGTAGTTTTTATTGATACCATTTTGGAGTGTGCGTGACTTTTTGACCACATTTTATAAAAGAGAAGCAATGGGGTAAGAGAAGCAATGAAAAATGGCAAATCAGCCACTTTGACCCTTTTTCCGTTACGCCATTCGCCGTATTGGAATTTATTTTCTATTTTAGTAGCATGGGCGTTTTCGGTCACGATGATACCCATGATATTTATATTTATTGTTATTTAGGTATTTATTTTTTAATATACGGAAAAGGGGGTGATTTAAACTTTTATTTATTTTTTACTTAAAAAAAAAAATTGTCAGGATTTTGCGGCTCATATATGAGCCTATAAATTATGTTTTCATTTTGGTCTATCAGAGATTTTTTAAATGCAATTTAAACTAAATTTTGCTCATTTCTTATCCTGGCTTGCCATCTGGTGGCCAAAATAAGAATTGCAGCATAAACACTTTCAGCCTCATCAGCGAGGCTGAAAGTGTTCAGCGCAAGTACCGATGACCCAATTGGCCACACTGGGCATCAGTAGGAAGCCTGGAAGCGCCTGGGTTTTTGTGCATTTACTGTAGATGCCATGACTTCACTTGGTCACGGCATCTAAAGCATTTAATTACTGTGATCGGCATTATTGCCGATCACGGTAATTAGCCGCACATCTCTGCTGTTTGAAACAGCAGAGATCTGCCGGCCACGGAGCCCGCTGCCATGTTTACACATAAATCCAGCGCCTGGTCAGTAAAAAAATAAATAAATAAATCACGGAGACATACACTACTTTGGTCTATGTTGCGGACCAAACACACCTATTAAAGTCCATCGGTGTTGCATCCATTTTTCACTTAAGACCGATAGGAGAGGCTATGGAAATTAATTTTCAGCTGAGCAACATCCATGGATTACGGATGACACATGGAAGATAAAAACGGCACATTGATCCTCAATCGATGAAACACGTATGCTTTTTTCACAGACTTGAAAAGGACATGGAAATGTGGACGAGCCTACAGGCGTGTGTGAATGAGCCCTTATTATACTGTGCTCCCCGCCCCTCCACGGTATATCTGTTTTCCAAAAAAAGTGTTGTAGGAGCACATACTACCCCAGGAATACCCCTACCATCAGCACAGCTTCATGGCGTAGCGCTACTACTTTATAATGAAACAGACCTAGCTAGTAGACTGGATCACTGCTGGTCCTGGCTGGGTGCAGTAAACATTGTTAGATATTTTGGATAATGTCAGCAAGAGCAGTTCCCACCAAGCACTGGTGTCATATGTTAAGGGGGTTGTGTTGCAATACTTACACCTGTGTCAGCAGCTCCCTTTATAAGATAACCTTTCTGCCCGGCCTGCTGACATAAGGCAATTCTGTGTCAACCCTTGTCCACTTGCTCATACACTGCTGGCGAGGGCATCTTCTTCTGGTTGATGCATGTCAACCACCCTGTGCTCACATATACTCATCTCAGGCTGCGTGGACATGTTTTTAAAATTTTTTTTTTTTTTAATAATCTAAGAAAAGGACGCAGCAGTTTTTGCCATGGCCCTGGGATGCAGTCTAGTCTGTACACTGGTGCAATACTTCAGCCACATCTTTGACTTCTTTTAATGGTAAACACTATCCAAACCGACTGAAATTTCACAATTTGTCACCATCCATAGCTGAACTTTTTAGTTATTTTGAAATTTTTGTTTTCTACTCAACAGCCCGGTATGGGTTTCACGAGGAAAGGCTGATGTGTGGATCACCAGGAGTGAAAGCAGGAACATGGAATATACATTGTGCTGCAGCTGTTATCTAGCTGGATGTACACAGGTCAGGGACCGTTCAATGGTAAATACATCTTCTTATCAGTATGTCATCAAATGTTCCTAAAGGTAGAAACAGTAAACAGTAATAAGCTCAAGGACCTTTTACACGGGCTAATGAGCACTGTGTGAACAAATGAGCAAATGTAAGGAAAGCTATGGAGGAAGTGATTACGTGCCCGCGGCCTCTGATACGAACACAATATTCTGCTGTCATGGGACAACCCCTTTTAGGACATGCAGCAGAAACAACCACATTTAGACTTGATAACATGCAGACATTTCTGCAACAAATGTTCTACAGTACATGAGAACATCCCCCAATAAGTCCATTGACACGGAGTATGAACAGGATAACGGAAGCGCTTCCGGAGCTATGCAATCATTTTGGTATTTCTGTCTGCCCTTTGCGTTTGTAGAAAAATTAAAGGCCACCATTTCATTCAGAAAAAGAGTTAATCTAAAGTCTTGTGTACAAATTTGAGGCCTTATTCTGACATGACCACTAATTAGGTTTCAAAACTTTCTACAAAGCCCAAGTCTAAGAAAACTGCCAGATTCAGGTCAGTAAGTCCTAAAATTCAATGATTTCTTCTGCCCCAGCTTCTGAATTTTACAAAACATTTTATCATAAAACATTCTCAAATCTATGAATAATTTACAAAACCTGGCATCCAACAATCACAAACAATGACAGCAAAGCTACACAGGGGAATGACATACATGACTACCATGCGTTAGTTGCTGGTTTTTGATAATGGCTGTACAAAATAGAAAACCGTACAGTACAGACGAGATGATTATTGGAGTTCTCTTTTGGATGTTTTACAAATATAAATGACAGACAAAGGCAGGGCACTCCTCCATGGCAAGCTTATAGGGGTTTTCTGAGTGTTTAATACTGATCTATTCTCAGAATAGGTCATCAGTATATAATTGGTAAGGGTCGGTCGTCTGGGACCCCCGCCGATCATCTGTCTGAGAAGGCACCGGCACTCGCAGCAGCGCAACCTTCTCTCAGCTTTTCTTAGGCCAACGTGGCCTAGGAGCAGCCCAGCTCCATAGAAGTGAATGGGGCTGAGCGCGATACCAAGCACAGCCGCTATACAATGTATGATGCTGTACTTGGTAAGCACAGAGAAGGCCGCGGCACTCACAGGAGCACTGGTCTCTTCTCAAACAGCTGATTGGCTGGGGACCCCCACCGATCCGATACTGATGACCTATCCTGAGTATTGCTCATCAGTAGTAAAATCCTGGAAAACCCCTTTAAAAGGGAGCTAGTTTAAAAGATTAACCTGACAGCATCTCACTAATGTGTATGTGGGGGGAGATCTCTGGCAATATTGGAATGAACATGGAAGCAGGGGTATAAGAGGGTCAATATTTCACGTTGGATAGAAATAGTCTCCACATCATAGAAATTGTTTCCACATTTCAAAATCTCTATCTTTTTTTATTTTGCATTGATATAGCTATGGGAGTTTTTTATTGAGTGTGTGAAACATATTTTGTAATGGGGACCTTTTCTTATAGGCAGTGTGTGGACTCACTGTGCCAATCAATAGTTTTGACTTTGGACTAGCCTTCAGGGTGTTATCCTGGTGGTCCTCTGGTTTTCATCTTTTAACCCCTATACAGGGATCTGGCCCTCGCTGCAGAGGACCTCAAGGCCGCTACCTCCTAGAATAGTCCTGGTCTGGTTGATGGCTCAGAGACCAGTGCCAAGCACCTAGGGACACAGGAGTCTGGCCCTGAGCAGCTAGATGAGTGATGTAGCGCCCGTGCCAGCTTCAGATTGCAATGAACATGAAGCATCGCCTTGACACTCACTTAGATGCCATGTTTACAGCAGCCACATGCAGCTGATGGTATGGGCTCACCTCCTGAGCTTGTGCTACCACTGGGCCATAATAGTATAGAAACATAGAATGTGTCGGCAGATAAGAACCATTTGGCCCATCTAGTCTGCCCAATATACTGAATACTATGGATAGCCCCTGGCCCTATCTTATATGAAGGATGGCCTTATGCCTATGCCATGCATGCTTAAACTCCTTCACTGTAATTGCAGCTACCACTTCTGCAGGAAGGCTATTCCATGCATCCACTACTCTCTCAGTAAAGTAATACTTCCTGATATTACTTTTAAACCTTTGCCCCTCTAATTTAAAACTATGTCCTCTTGTAGCAGTTTTTCTTCTTTTAAATATTCTCTCCTCTTTTACCTTGTTGATTCCCTTTATGTATTTAAACGTTTCTATCATATCCCCTCTGTCTCGTCTTTCTTCCAAGCTATACATGTTAAGGTCCTTTAACCTTTCCTGGTAAGTTTTATCCTGCAATCCATGTACCAGTTTAGTAGCTCTTCTCTGAACTCTCTTCAAAGTATCAATATCCTTCTGGAGATATGGTCTCCAGTACTGAGCACAATACTCCAAATGAGGTCTCACTAGTGCTCTGCAGAGCGGCATGAGCACCTCCCTCTTTCTACTAGTAATGCCTCTCCCTACACACCCAAGCATTCTGCTAGCATTTCCTGCTGCTCTATGACATTGTCTGCCTACCTTTAAGTCTTCTGAAATAATGACCCCTAAATCCCTTTCCTCAGATACTGAGGTTAGGACTGTATCACTGATTTTATATTCTGCTCTTGGGTTTTTACGTCCCAGGTGCATTATCTTGCACTTATCAACATTAAATTTTAGTTGCCAGATTTTTTACCATTCCTCTAGTTTTCCTAAATCCTTTTCCATTTGGTGTATCCCTCCAGGAACATCAACCCTGTTACAAATCTTTGTGTCATCAGCAAAAACACACACCTAAGGCTACTTTCACACTTGCGGCAGTGTAATCCAGCGGGCAGTTCCGTCGTAGGAACTGCCCGCCGGATCCGCCGATCTGCCTCTGACTGAAAGCATATGTGAGACGGACCCGGATGCGGATCCGTCTCACAAATGCATTGCAAGGACGGATCCGTCTCTCCGCTTGTCATGTGGACCGATGGATCCGTCTTGTACATTTTTTCTCATTTTTACCGATCTGCGCATGCGCATGCCGGAACGACGGATCCGGCATTCTCAATGCCGGATCCGGCGCTAATACATTCCTATGGGAAAAAATTCCGGATCCGGCGTTCAGGCAAGTCTTCAGTTTTTTTCGCCGGAGAGGAAACCGTAGCATGCTGCGGTTTTCTCTTTTGCCTGATCAGTCAAAACGACTGAACTGAAGACCTCCTGATGCAAACTGAACGGATTAGGCCTCTTTCACAATTGCGTTGTCCGGATCCGGCGTGTACTCCACTTGCCGGAATTACACGCCGGATCCGGAAAAACGCAAGTGTACTGAAAGCATTTGAAGACGGATCCGTCTTCAAAATGCTTTCAGTGTTACTATGGCACCCAGGACGCTATTAAAGTCCTGGTTGCCATAGTAGGAGCGGGGAGCGGTATACTTACAGTCCGTGCGGCTCCCGGTGGCGCTCCAGAATGAAGTCAGAGCGCCCCATGCGCATGGATGATGTGCCATGCGATCACGTGATCCATGCGCTTGGGGCGCCCTGACGTCACTCTGGAGCGCCCCGGGAGCCGCACGGATGATAAGTATACTGCTCCCCCGCTCCCCACTACACATTACCATGGCTGCCAGGACTTTAGCGTCCCGGCAGCCATGGTAACCATTCAGAAAAAGCTAAACGTCGGATCCGGCAATGCGCCGAAACGACGTTTAGCTTAAGGCCGGATCCGGATCAATGCCTTTCAATGGGCATTAATTCCGGATCCGGCCTTGCGGCAAGTCTTCAGGATTTTTGGCCGGAGAAAAAAGCGCAGCTTGCTGCTGTATTTTCTCTGGCCAAAAAACGTTCCGTTCCGGAACTGAAGACATCCTGATGCATCCTGAACGGATTTCTCTCCATTCAGAATGCATTAGGATAAAACTGATCAGTATTCTTCCGGCATAGAGCCCCGACGACGGAACTCTATGCCGGAAGAAAAGAACGCAAGTGTGAAAGAGCCCTAACTCTCCATTCAGAATGCATGGGGATAAAACTGATCAGTTCTTTTCCGGTATAGAGGCCCTGTGACGGAACTCTATGCCGGAAAAGAAAAACGCAAGTGTGAAAGTACCCTTACCATCGAGGCCTTCTGCAATTTCGCTGATAAAGATATTAAACAATATGGGTCCCAGAACAGATCCCTGAGGTACCCCACTGGTAACAAGACCATGGTCTGAATTAGGGGTGGGCGGTATAGGCGATATGCGATATAAATTTGTGCCACGATATGGATTTTGTGCATATCGCCCATATATCGCCGGACTGCGATATGACCACGGATACGCACCAAACGCGAGCGTGAAAGTACCCTTAACTGACAGATTTTCTGACCAGTTATTGGTGAGATGGCCGTTTACACACACAGACCTTTTGTTATACACACCAACTATTGGTCTGATTGGACAGAAATTGGTCAGATAATCAGTTGGTGTAATACAGCCCTTAATATCATGAATTTCACCCTTGTAGTCAGTACAATTACTGGCATGCAGACAATCTTGTTATCAGAGCTCAATAGTCCACTTTACGCAATACCTAGATTAACACAAAACCCTCCAGGATTTGCCAGGATGCAGTAATTTAGTAGATTATCTTTACACACAGAACAATAGAGGACTACGGACACATCATCACTGGGTGCCACATGATGAATGATAGTTACTGTGATTATCTGCCCCCATCCAGTTTTATTGTTGGCAGCACAACCTTGTTAACACAGGGCAATGTACCGCAGAAAAATGAAGAGATTGTGTGCCGCATAAACAATCGGATCAGCCAACAATTGTTTCCTTTTCTGAATGTTCACTCCCGAGAATGAGGCCCAGTTTTCGGCCTATGCAAGGGTATGAAACGTGGCAGTCGTGAGACCACACTCTTTCGCCGATCTGTATTGTTAATGGCTGCACGGCACCTTCAATACCATGCAACTATCAAAGTGGTTGTGTCACTTCAGCAAATTGTATTTATCATGTAGAGAAAGTTACAACAAGGCACTTACTAATGTATTGTGATTGTCCATATTGCCTCCTTTGCTGGCTTCATTCATTATTCAATCACATTATACACCGCTTTGACAATACAGAACGACTAAACAGTGCGGTCTCGATTTAAGTAGAGCCCACAGCGGCCCATACACAGTCCTAGGCACCTTGTGCACAGATTTTTGGATATAAATTTGAATCTGTCTGATAAGACAACAGAAAATCCAGAAATATGTTCATTGCCATGTTTCCTTGCAGCAAAGGAAGGCTGTGTTCACACTGTAATCGGAGGAATCCTCCATCATAAATTCCTTCATATTTAGCAGAAAAAAAATGATGCATCATGCTGCACTATTCCAAGTAATGTACCCTGATGAGCTGAAGAATGTGCCGTCAGTGTAATCCCGGGGAGAAAACAAATACTACTAACAGTGGGCTGGGAACTCCTTGCAAAGATAAAACGTAACTTTTAATTACCGTAGATAATTAAGATAATAGATCAACAACTCTGCCTAAAATCCATGTTGGGTCAGAGGTATGATATAGGTGGAGGTCTGTAGTGGCTGGATGAGGTCAAAAAAATTGCTGAAAGCTTAATGGCGGGTTGCTACTCAACAACACTTTTTTGCTGATAGCCTATGTAAGCTTACCCTGATCGACCCTAGTCTCATCATGGGGATCACCTCAGCTGGCTGTAGTTAGAGCACCAGCCCTGATAATAGCGACCCCCAGCCTCTGGAACCTTAGACCTAATCTTGTATGAGCCTACTACTTCGCTGTGATAAACAGCTCATCAGAAAGCGGCGTAGCGGGTAGTCAATGTATGTAGTGGCGAGCGCTATGTGCGCTCGTTTTGTTTTAAAGCAAATGGCTCCGCCCATCTCAGGGGTTCGTCGGCGCTCATGTCCAATAGCGTGCAGAGGGTTGGAACCAGTTAGTTCTGCACGGCTTTCACTCCACTCCGCACATGTTACGTAGGTCCAAGCGACACAAGAGGCGGGATGGTTACCTAGGGGACAGAAGGACGCTTCCCCGACAGGTTTCTTTATACAGCTCCTAGCGATCAATTGACACTACGGCTATATCGCACCTTGCACTACTTTAATGCAGTACAAAACGCTTCGGACATAGTGTCCTCTCCGCATCTCTTCCAGCCCAATAGAGAATGAATGGGTCCGCACCTGTTCCGTACAATTGTGGAACGGGTGCGGACAACACTTGCAGACGTGTGAATGGAGCCCGATTCTGCTTTTAAAAATAATGTTATCCCAATCACCCCCTTGTGCTTTCGGGGATACATGTTGAATTCCTATAAATCAGATGGATAGTGGATTTCCATCATGGATATGATTCACATGCTCGGCTTCAGAAGTATCTTTTTTGTTTAATATGTCATTAAAGTGGTCCCTTACTCTTTGCCTGAATTCTCTCTTAGTCTTGCCTATGTAGTCTAAAGGGCAGCTACATTTAGCTGGATAAATGACTCCACTCGTCTGAAGTCATTTCATATTTGCAATTTGTGTATGTAGATCTAAACGTTTTAGTGACCAAAATTTGGTCACAGGCAACACAGATGACACATCTAAACGTCCCTTTCGGACCCAGGAGCAAATTTGCATAAGACGGTGCACAATTGCTCCCCATAGCAGTGCCCCTGAGCTGGTGGTAATAACAGCCATTTAACATAAAATGATTACGAGTCAAGTTGAATTCCAAGAGATCCAGAACAAACTTATTATGAGTTGCCAGAGCTATATCTCTGGTAACTAGGAAGCTTTTTACTGCTCCAAGTCCCAGTTGGTGATGAATGGAACTATAGAGTGATTCTACGTCTATTGACACAAGAAGCATGTCATCATCCATAGAGATTCCATCCAATCTAAGGAGCAGATCCAATGTATCCCTGATGTAGGATGGGAATGCTTCTACAAAGGTCACGGTCACAAGAAGAAGGCTATTATAACAATAGAAGAGGCTAAATTTATTAATAATCAACATACTACATCTATATTTTATTACTTACCAAAAGTGAATAAGTCAGATACCCATCCGCCAGGGAGACCCATAATTTGTCCAAATATCTGGATGTTGTTTTACAAAATTATTTTCAAAAACTCCCAGCCTATTTGAAGGAGACTAAACACATCCTACAAATTCTGGAGACTATAGAGTAGGGCTGAAACGATTAATCGATTAAATCAATAAATACGAGGCAAAAAAAATCCTCAATACAATTTCCCTGCATCGAGGAATCGTTTGAATCACATGACCATGGAGCGCAAGTGAAATGAAGCTTCTCACTCACCGCTCCGTGGCCTTCCGAGTCCCAATTCGGCAGCACGATGCAGGGCCTTGCGTACACACATCGATGGGTTAATTGGGGCACCAGGCTGTGATTTGGCATGTATAAAGAGATATGAGAGGGAGGTGGGGGGATGGAGAGGGGTTAATGGGGGTACATGTGATTTGGCATGTATAAAGTTATTGGCGGGGGGGCAGAGAGGGATCAATGGGGGGCACCTGTGATTTGGCAATGGCATGTATAAAGTTATTGGGGGGAGGGGTTAATCGGGGCACCTGTGATTTGGAATGTATAAAGAGATATGAGCGGGAGGTGGGGGAATGGAGAGGGGTTAATTGGGGGCACCTATGATTTGGCATGTATAAAGTTATTGGTTTGGAGAGGGGTTAATGGGAGCACCTGTAATTTGGCATGTATAAAATTATTGGTGGGGGGTTAATGGGGGCATCTGCGATTTGGCATGTATAAAGCTATTGGTTTGGAGAGGGGTTAATAGGGGCACCTGTGATTTGGCATAGAGGGGCTGATGGCAGAGCAATCATGGGTGCACTGGGGCGGGAGAGTTGTAGCCGCCGCCCAGCGAATTGATGGGCGGCACCTGAATATCGCTTCTGGAAGCTAGGATCACATGGGGCGCCGGCCCGCGTCCACTTCCTGTAGGTGGAACGCAGGCGTGGAGCGCACAGGCTTATGGTCCGCCTATTCCTTGCTACTGCCCATGCACCTGACTCAGCAGTGGAACGCATCGACAGAATATGCGTTTCACACAGTTCTTCTCCGCTGTACATGGTAAATGCATATAGCGGAGGGTCTGAAACTGTACCAGCGCTGGGATCCTAAAAATGAGTACTCCCTCCCTGTGGTCATGAGGGATTGACAAACATAAGGGACAGGGAATCACTCTTATTTACATTTCCATAGCTTTCCATAGCTGGGTGACGGCTACAACTCTCCGGACTCAAGTGCTGCAGCCTCTGCTGTCGGGAGAGTTGTAGCCGCCGCCCAGCGAAGTGAATATTGATGAGCTGGGCGGGGCTTCAGAACGGCAGTTGGGAGCGGCTGGCTGGGCGCATTTTCAGATGAAACGCCGCCCCTTTGGCAGATTGGAGACCGGACAAGCAGGTTAAAAAACTTAATATTTCCGTATTTATAAGGTGGGCAGGGGGGATACTTACATGATTCTAATACACTTTATATGACCTGTACTGTGATATATATAACTCAATATGCTAATTGGGCCTGTCAGTGTCCCTTTAAGGTTTTTCTTATTAGATTACTCAATTAAATCGTAAAAAATAAATCGATAGAATACTCGATTACGAAAATATTTGTTTACTGCAGCCCTACTATAGAGTGGAAATCTGACTACATTCTAGGTACTTTAGATGTCACATTAATAGAAAGGAATAAAGGTAGGGAGGCGGCAGAATTTTTTTAAATAAAGAGAAAAATTACCACATGAACAAATCCAATTAATCAGGGAATGCATATTCATTTTAAATAATAATTATTTTAAATATGAGGATACTTTTTATTTACAAACGTGGGGACCACGATAGGGACCAGATTCACGCCGAGTTTCGCTAATATCTATATGGGGAGGAGCTTGCCATTTACCCCAATGGCGTGCTCTGTGCGAATCTGGTCCTCACAGACCAGATTGATGATATTGTTTTTAAATGGGGCAGGGGGGGAGAGATTCACTTCAGGAATTTTTTATGGATATAAATAAAAATGACTTATTTACAATTACGCCTACTTTCAGTAAGAAGGAGGTAAATATTTAGGATTTAACTATATTGATTCAGAATAGCCAAATACATACTCAAATGTATTACAAACCAACAGACAGTAACAGTTTTATCTCATTGGATAGTTGCCATTTACCAATATGGCTTATTAATATCCCCCAAAGCCAATATATCAGATTGAGGAGGAACTGTACAATGGTAGAACAATTATAATTCTCTTCATAAGAAATTTGAAGAAAAGGGCTACAAAAAGGAATTAGAAAAAATTAAATAAGAAGTAAAACAGATTGATAGATTTTATATAAGGTGACCGTGGGTAATGAAAACGAAAGTAATGAAAAGGATGAAATTGATTTCAAAGATCCTATAATATTGCAATATAGTGAAAAGAAGAGGGTTTTTAAAAAAAAAATAATAATATGGAAAATGTCACAGGGACATTTTGAAGCAAGAAAAACTATCCCAATATCCTAGGTTTATTTTTAAAAAAGCAAAAAAATTGGGGAATTTAGTAGCTCCCTCTATTAAAACTAATATGAATAGAAATCAAGATAAATCAAAATAACAAAAAATAAAAATTCATAATAAAAAGAAAGGCTTTTTCCCTGTAAAATATGTAGTGTTACACAATAAATAAATAAATAAATTACACAATAAAAAATGCATCGAAAATTTACTAAATCAATAGTTACCTTACTTGTCATTCAAGTGGAGTTTTTATTATATCAGATGCCCCTGTGAGAAATTATACGTGCAAAGAACAAATCGGACACTACACCACCCGCCCTAGGTGACGGAGCGCAACTGGGCGACAGTCCCTAACCTACTAAGTGCAAGCAGAGAGAAAGAGACAGCAGGGAAGAGGACAGCCACTGAGAAAGTACAATAAGCGGACAAGAGATAGAACAAAAATGGTAGGCAAGGCGGGTCAACTAGCCGAGGTCAGTCCAGGAGGTAATGTCAGAACAAGGGAAAGGGCAAAGACAAATCCATAAACAAGCCGAGGTCAAAATCTGAGAGGTAGCATCAAGGTACAGGGAGCAGGCAGAAGAGGTGTCAAGAGGCGGATCGAGGTTCAATTCCAGAGGTAGCTTAATAACAATAAAGTACACAGCCTATAGGACGAAAATCACAGGCAACCTGTAGCCAGCAGGCCGCCTGTATTTATAGTGGGGAGTGAGGGTCATGTGACGTGGCCAGCGTCACATGACCGACAGACAGACAAGTCGAGCACCGAGTGATCAGCTCAGCGCTCAAGGCAGACCTAGGAGCAGGGAGCCTCCCTGCTAGCACAGCCGCCACGGGAACGAGGCCAAACACAGATCCTCGCTCCCGAAGCTAAGCAGCAGGTCTGCGGCTGATGGGAGACTGAGTGCGCCTTCGGCGCCCCGTTATACACAGTCTACCATCAGTAACACACTACGCTAGCCAGGGACTCAAATCCTGCAGTACCAGACGTGTTCCCCTGCTTAGTAAAAACTCAACTCGTTGTGTTTGGAGGAGAAAGAATGCTGAGTTGGATCCAAAGAACACCATACCTACTGTGAAGCATGGAGGTGGAAACATCATGCTTTGGGGCTGTTTTTCTGCAAAGGGACCAGGACAACTGATCCATGTAAAGGAAAGAATGAATGGGGCCGTGTATTGTGAAAACCTCCTTCCATCAGCAAGGGCATTGAGGATGAAACGTGGCTGGGTCTTTAATCATGACAATGATCCCAAACACACCGCCCGGGCAACGAAGGAGTGGCTTCGTAAGAAGCATTTTAAGGTCCTGGAGTGGCCTAGCCAGTCTCCAGATCTCAACCCCATAGAAAACCTTTAGAGGGAGTTGAAAGTCCGTGTTGCCCAGCGACAGCCCCAAAACGTCACTGCTCTAGAGGAGATCTGCATAGAGGAATGGGCCAAAATACCAGCAACAGTGAAAACCTTGTGAAGACTTACAGAAAACGTTTGATCTCTGTCATTGCCAACAAAGGGTATATAACTAAGTATTGAGATGAACTTTTGTTATTGACCAAATACTTATTTTTCCCCATAATTTGCTAATAAGGGTACTTTCACACTTGCGGCAGGACGGATCCGACAGGCTGTTTACCCTGTCGGGTCCGTCCTTACGCTATTTTGCTGTGCCACCACTCCGTCCCCATTGACTATAATGGGGACGGGGCGGCGCTCCGGTGCAGTACGGCAGTTCGCGGTGAAAGGCCGCCGGACTAAAAAGTTGGACATGCAGGACTTTTAGTCCGGCGGCCTTTTGCCGTGCACTGCCGTACTGCGCCGGAGCTCTGCCCCCGTCCCCATTATAGTCAATGGGGACAGAGCGGCGGTCTGGCGGCACGGCGAAATAGGGTGACCAGCCTGTCGGATCCGTCCTGCCGCAAGTGTGAAAGTAGCCTAAATTCTTTAAAAATCAGACAATGTTATTTTCTAGAATTTTTTTTTCATTATGTCTCTCATAGTTGAAGTGTACCTATGATGAAAATTACAGGACTCTTATCTTTTTAAGTGGGAGAACTTGCACAATTGGTGGCTGACTAAATACCTTTTTGCCCCACTGTTTATAGTTTCCTATTTCAAAGGCGCTAGTTACTATGGAGACGGACGCCTATAAAACCTTAAGTAGCAGTGCTTTTTTTTGTGTGTTCAGAGATGTACACTCTGAATGTATTGTATGTCTTGTTGAAGGAAAATAATAAAGAATTAATAGAAAAAAATAAAATAAAAAACTTAAGTAGCAAGAATCACACTTCTCCCTGATGAAGGAATACGAGTATTCCAAAACGCGTTGGAAGTGTGGACTCCGTAGGTACGAGTGCGTGACGTTACACTAAAGGCCCGTTCTCCTGTGAACAACAGAACAGCTTCTCCTCGTGCGCGCGAGCTACTGGCCAGAGCCGTGCGCCTGGGAAGGAGGAAGTTGAAGATTGCGCTATCCTCTATCTGTCTTTGCAACATTGAAACTGGAACCAATTGAAACAGGATTCAGACCATATCACCAACGGCAAGTACCGGTTGTGTTTCGTACATTTCTTGGATTTGTTTTATGTCAGCGCGGGTTCGGTTTCTTTGACTATTAGCTTTTTGCAACAGATAGGGTATTGGCAGTTAACCCTTGTAATCACGAACCAAGCAGCGATCAAATTAACACAGTGTGGATTTTGTGGCGGCAGCGCTGGTATTAATTAAAGGGGTTGTTCGGGTTTAGAGCTGAACCCGGACATACCCATATTTTTTTTACCCAGGCAGCCCCCCTAATGCTGACGCTAGATCGCACAGGGTACGGGCTCTTTTGTTTACAACACACTGCCGGGCAGAAGCTTCCGCCTGGCAGTGTGTTTGGTGACGTCACCGGCTCTGATGGGCGAGCTTTAGCGCTGCCCTAGCCGTTTTATTGGCTAGGGCAGCGCTAAAGCCCGCCCATTAGTGCAGGTGACATCACCGGGCTTCCTGGCAGCCCCCTGGAGAGCCCAGTACGTCACCGAACTCTTGAAAATGCCTTTGCCCTGCGCGATTTAGCGCAGGGCAAAGGAGAGCATCAGAGCATGAACTGCTCCGATGCTCATGTCAGGGGGGCTGCCGGGGTGAAAATGGGGGGGATGTCCGGGTTCAGCTCTGAAACTGGACAACCCCTTTAACTAGTTATAGTAACTTTACAGATAAGGTTTATTAGATGACTGGCACAAAGTGAACTGCAGCATTGTTCCCCGTCTAGATAAAGTCCTATTCTTGTCTGCAAAATGGACAGGAATAGGACATTTTCAATTGTCTTTGAGAAGCGAGGAACCGTCTCCCGGCTGTGCTGTTGGCATGGTTTTGTGGTCCCATAGAGATGAATGGGTCCGCATCTATTCTGCAAAACAGGTGGATCAGAAGCAAACTGAAACCACAGAGAGTGCCACAGAATATCGGATTGTCACTTCTATGGTCAGATGTCTGCAGTGACATCTCCATCTGGTGAAGCAAGGATCCGACATGCAGAATTTCCATCTCATCCACATGTTTGCCCCCAAGAGAAGCAGCGCCAGAGGGGCCCGGTGGCCGCTTATCTCACTGTCCAGCACAGGAGTCAGGGGAAATAGCTGACAACTTCCAGCACTCACCTGTCCGCCTCCAGCCCGTCTCCCGCCATCCCCGGCTCCGCAGTCAGGAGGCCCCGTGGATCTGCCGCTCTTCTCTGGGGCGCAGGGCACAAGTCACTGCCGGGCCTGTTACTCTGAAGGAAGCTGTCAATGCGGTGCTTGCCGGTGACAGACACAGCGAGTAACTGCTGCCAGCTCCTCCTCACCACCATGTCACTGCGGCCCGCCCACCCTGGTCACCGGCCCCGGGGAACGGCGGTTACTCGGAGCACCGGGTGTGACACAAGAGGTGCTGGGCCCAACCGGTAGTAGGAGGAGTCGGGCCACCACCACATGCATTGCACAACATGGAGACTCCGAAATTCCACCTGTAAAACGCGTGCCTACCACAGCGCCGCCCCTAGAGAAATGACTAAAACAGCTGCACGTTTGGTACACTGGCATAGTGACCCCCATAATACTACCACAGGGCTGCCCCTAGAGAAATTACTAAAACAGCTGCACTTGTGGTACACTCGCATAGTGACCCCATAATACAGCCACAGTGCCTACCACAGGGCAGCCCCTAGAGAAATGACTAGCTGCTCTTGTGGTACGCTCGCATAGTGACCGCATAATATAGCCACAGGGCTGCCCCTAGAGAAATGACTGGCTGCACTTGTGGTACACTGGCATAGTGACCCCATAATACAGCCACAGTGCCTTCCACAGGGCTGCCCCTAGAGAAATGACTGGCTGCACTTGTGGTACACCGGCATAGTGACCCCATAATACAGCCACAGTGCTACCACAGGGCTGCCCCTAGAGAAATGACTAGCTGCACTTGTGGTACACTGGCATAGTGACCCCATAATACAGCCACAGTGCTACCACAGGGCTGCCCCTAGAGAAATGACTATCTGCACTTGTGGTACACTGGCATAGTGACCCCATAATACAGTTGCAGTGCCTACCACAGGGCTGCCCCTAGAGAAATTACTAGCTTCACTTGTGGTACACTGGCATAGTGACCCCATGATACAGCCACAGTGCCTTCCACAGGGCTGCCCCTAGAGAAATGACTAGCTGCACTTGTGGTACACTGGCATAGTGACCCCATAATACAGCCACAGTGCTACCACAGGGCTGCCCCTAGAGAAATGACTAGCTGCACTTGTGGTACACTGGCATAGTGGCCCCATAATACAGCCGCAGTGCCTTCCACAGGGCTGCCCCTAGAGAAATGACTAGCTGCACTTGTGGTACACTGGCATATAGTGACCCCATAATACAGCCGCAGTGCCCGCCACAAAGCTGAAGGTGGCTCACAAAAATTCCTTCTTGTTTCATCCTAGTCCAGTCATGAGGAAAATTCCCCATAATAAAATGCATTGCAGTGAGCTACCCTGAGGTGACTACACCTAGGCTAAGGCTACACGCAACATAAGTTGCGCAACATTTTTTGTAATGATAGTCAATGGTGTCTCACTGCGACAAATTTTTTTGTGACTGTTGCATCAAAGTCACAGTATGTCGCAGTGCAACACCATTGGCTGTCATTACAATGTCGAGTGACACGTCGCCGTGTAGTTGTTCCCTTTATGTCGCTGTGGAGCCCTTGCCTAAGACTCAACATACAGTTGCAAGAAAAAGTATGTGAACCCTTTGGAATGATATGGATTTCTACACAAATTGGTCATAAAATGTGATCTGATCTTCATCTAAGTCACAACAATAGACAATCACAGTCTGCTTAAACTAATAACACACAAAGAATTCAATGTTACCATGTTTTTATTGAACACACCATGTAAACATTCACAGTGCAGGTGTAAAAAGTATGAACCCCTAGACTAATGACATCTCCAAGAGCTAATTGGAGTGAGGTGTCAGCAAACTGGAGTCCAATCAATGAGATGAAATTGGAGGTGTTGGCTACAGCTGCCCTGCCCTATAAAAAACACACACCAGTTCTGGGTTTGCTTTTTACAAGAAGCATTGCCTGGTGTGAATGATGCCTTGCGCAAAAGAGCTCTCAGAAGACCTACGATTAAGAATTGTTGACTTGCATAAAGCTGGAAAGGGTTATAAAAGTATTTCCAAAAGTCTTGCTGTTCATCAGTCCACGGTAAGACAAATTGTCTATAAATGGAGAAAGTTCAGCACTGCTGCTACTTTCCCTAGGAGTGGCCGTCCTGTAAAGATGACTGCAAGAGCACAGTGCAGACTGCTCAATGAGGTGAAGAAGAATCCTAGAGTGTCAGCTAAAGACTTACAAAAGTCTCTGGCATATGCTAACATCCCTGTTAGAGAATCTACGATACTTAAAACACTAAACGAGAATGGATTTCATGGGAGGATACCACAGAGAAAGCCACTGCTGTCCAAAAAAAACCATTGCTGCACGTTTACAGTTTGCACAAGAGCACCTGGATGTTCCACAGCAGTACTGGCAAAATATTCTGTGGACAGATGAAACCAAAGTTGAGTTGTTTGGAAGAAACACACAACACTATGTGTGGAGAAAAAGAAGCATAGCACAACATACATCAAAACCTCATCCCAACTGTGAAGTATGGTGGTGGGGGTATCATGGTTTGGGGCTGCTTTGCTCAGGGCCTGGTCGGATTGCTATCATCGAAGGAAAAATGAATTCCCAAGTTTATCAAGACATTTTGCAGGAGAACTTAGGGCCATCTGTCCACCAGCTGAAGCTCAACAGAAGATGGGTGTTGTAACAGGACAGCGACCCAAAGCACAGAAGTAAATCAACAACAGAATGGCTTAAACAGAAGAAAATACGCCTTCTGGAGTGGCCCAGTCAGAGTCTTGACCTCAACCCGATTGAGATGCTGTGGCATGACCTCAAGAAAGCGATTCACACCAGACATCCCATGAATATTGCTGAACTGAAACCGTTCTGTAAAGAGGAATGGCCAAGAATTACTCCTGACCGTTGTGCACGTCTGATCTGCAGCTACAGGAAACATTTGGTTGAAGTTATTGCTGCCAAAGGAGGTTCAACCAGTTATTAAATCCAAAGGTTCACATACTTTTTCCACCTGCACTGTGAATGTTTACATGGTGTGTTCAATAAAAACATGGTAACATTTCATTCTTTGTGTGTTCTTAGTTTAAGCAGACTGTGATTGTCTATTGTTGTGACTTAGATGAAGATCAGATCACATTTTATGACCAAATTTGTGCAGAAATCCATATCATTCCAAAGGGTTCACATACTTTTTCTTGCAACTGTATATAATTGACATACAAAAGGCATCAAAGTGAGCACCCAAGGGTGTAGTTCAAAGGGTTAAATGACTTTGGGCCACTGTTCACACACGTCCACCACACAGAAGGAGATGCACCACATCACACTCATTTAACCACAGCCTGACCCAAACTGATTTGGGGCAAAAAAACTGGAAGCAAAGTGGGCAGATTTGCACTGATTTAAATAAGTGGGGTTTTAAAGGGGTTATCCAAACTGAACTTTTTTTTAACAGACCTCCTCAGAGTGGCTGGATGGGATTCATACTTTCCTGTCCCCGACACTGGATTCCGGCTGCATCGGCAGGTCCTGGGTCTCTGGAAATCAACCCCCTGTTGAAGGGCATCACATGACCACTGCAGCCAATCACTGGCCGCAGCAGTAAACTGTCACCCATGCAGTACGTCATTAGTTCATGCACTGGTGACAGGTCACCACTGCTGCCAGTGATTGGCTGTAGTGGTCACATGACGCCTGTCAACAGGATGTTGATTGTCAGAGAACGGGACCTGCTGAAGCGGCTGTGGAGTGATGGAGTTGGAATTAGGTAAGGCCTCATGCACACGACCATATGGATCGGCAAAAAAAACCGGATGATGTCCGTGTGCATTCCGTATTTTGCGGAACAGAACAGCTGGCCCCTAATAGAACAGTCCTATCCTTGGCCGTAATTCTATTCTTTTGCGGAACGGAAATACATAAACGGAATGCACACAGAGTACCTTCCATTTTTTTTTTGAGGACCCATTGAAATTAATGGTTTCGTATATGGAAAAAACGGAACGGACACGGAATGAAAATATGTTTGTGTGCATGAGGCCTAAGTGTGAACCCCCACTGCAGGTCCAGCTGCCCTGAGGAGGTCTGTTAAAAAAACTTTAGTCTTGGATAACCCCCTTTAAATGACTGTGGGCCACTGATCTCACATCAGCAGAGGGTTGTCCACCTCATGGAATTCATTACAGGTCAACCAGGACCAAAGTAGTTCTGGGCATAAAAACTGGCATCAAAGTAAGCAGATGGACACGGTTTACTGATTAGAATAAATAAGGGCTTGTTCACATCTGAATTGGAGCCTCTGTCGCTGCTTCTGTTGAACAAACTGAACAAGAAATGTCCTGCAGAACTTTTTTGTCCAGAAAAAACAGGATCCCAAACGGAAACTGAACAGACTCTTTTGTAGTCAATGGGGTATCTTCAGCTCCATTCACCTGTTATGTGCCTGATCCGACACGTCCGTTATTTTCGTTGTTCTGCTCCATTAATGGAGTAGAACAAAGGAAACCAAGAACGGTGGTGTGAAAGTGCCTTCACAAGGGTTAAAGGGGTTGTCCAGGTTCAGAGCTGAACCCAGACATATCCCCATTTTCACCCCGGCAGCCCCCGACTTGAGCATCGGAGCAGTTCATGCTCCGATGCTCTCCTTTGCCCTGCGCTAAATCACGCAGAGCAAAGGCATTTTCTGGATTTCCGGTGACGAACCGGGGCTCTCCATGGGGCTGCCAGGTGGATGCCTCCGCCCAGCAGTGAGCCCGGTGACGTTACCGGCACTGATGGGCGGGCTTTAGCGCTGCCCTAGTCTGTAAAACGGCTAGGGAAGCGCTAAAGCCCGCCCATCAGAGCCGGTGACATCACCGAACACACTGCTGGGCGGAAGCCTCTGTCCGGCAGTGTGTTATTGTAAATAAAAGAGTGCTTGCCCTGTGCGATCCTTCGCAGGGCAAAAGAGCGCCTCGGAGCATGAAATGCTCTAATACTAACATCAGGGAGGCTGCCTGGGTGAAATTTTGGGTATGTATGGGTTCAGCTCTGAACCCGGACAACCCCTTTAAATGGTTCTTTTGCCCAGAACCTGAGCTCAACTGAATATAAAGCGTTGTATCACACTCGGCATGTTGGCAATGTGAGATCAGTGCCCTTTATAAATACCAGTCAGGCTATGTTCACATCAGCACTATCACTTTCCATTGCTCTGGAGCAGAACGGAAATAACGGAAGTGCTGGATGTCGGGAACGGAGCCTACCAGATCCCATTGCTATAATGGGATCTGTTTGGCTTCTGTTCAGGAGTCCTTTTCTGTCCACTATTTTGGATGTACTCTATAAGGCTAGGGCTACACGGCGACAGTTGTCATGGGACTTCTTGTTGCACAAAAGTCATGTGACAATTTTTATAATGGTAGTCAATGATGTCGCACTGCGACACGACAGGATGGATTTTTGTGCGACTGTCGTGTCGCAGTGTGACACCATTGGTTACCATTACAAAATATGTTGCAGTGTAGTTGTACGCTATATGTCGCCATGTAGCCCTAGCCCAATGGAGCCTCCAATGCAGACGTGAACAAACCCTTATTTATTCAGCTCAGCAAAAGACGTCTGTCTGCCCACTTTGATGCCAGTTCTCATGCTCAGAATTTGTTCCGCGAGGCTGGACTCAACTGCATGTTTGTCCTGTGAGATAAGAGACCCAAGGTCATTTAACCCTTCATAGGGGTTGCATCATCTGAGACATTGGTAGTCTATGTCTAGAATGGAGCCCCTAAAGTGAAGGGAAGCACACCACGGACGCATGGCGTGAGCGCCATTCACTTCTATGAGCTGGCGCTGGGGTATTATACTAAATCCTATAGAAGTGATAGGAGAGCACGCCGTGCATGCACCCTGCACCTACACGTTAGGGGCCCGTTCTAGAGATAGGTGCTGGCCCCCGAAGTGACATATCTTGGCCAAATAAAACAACCCATTTATTGAGGATTTTTTTTTGCCAGTTATTTCTGTTTTCGCCTCAGGACAGCTCAATAAGGTAAGTTCTCCTCGTAATTCATTAATAAATACATATACACGTGCTGTATGTGTAAGAGTAGCCTGCTCCACCCATAGACAGCACTCCCGCCGCACATGACTGGAGCAGGAAAGTGCTTCTCCTCAATGACAGGGCAAGTTTCAGGGCGGAAGTTACGTCATGCATCAGCTTAGCGCAAACATGGCGGCGTCCGTGCTGAGACTCGGCAGATCTCTAGGGCGGAAAGTGATTAGCGGCGTGACAGACAGGTCACAGGTAAGGTAACCGACCGGAAGGACTGGGACACTTACCGTCAGCTGATGGTACGCCTATTACTACTGAGCGCTGCTGCCCCTCGTACTGTATACACTCAGAGGCTTCTGCCATAGACCTGCATTGCATTCTGCATGTGTGATGTGTGTCCCATCCACTACACAGGCGGAGAGGACAGTGGCAGACCCCAGAGAAAACACTGATGTGAACAGAGCCTCTGTCACAGATTCCTCAATGTGTTTATTCTGTAAGGCACCATTAGAAGTCAATAGGGTCGGTCAGGTGCCATTAGTGTTCATTATGTGATGGTTCTGTCACCGCTTGCATTCTGTTATTCTGCCCCAGTAGCAGAACAGAAAAATGGAGTTCCTAATGCTGCTTTATATGGTTGGCGATGATTTGGGCCTCATTCACACAACTGCATTTTCAGTCTGCATTTTTTTTGCAAATAGGATGTGGACCTATTAATTTCAAAACTGCAGACAGCGCAGCCCGTGCTGTCCGTATCTGTATGTCCATTCCATGGCTCCACTAAGAAACAATAGAACTATATCATACTTACCTAATGCTATGACTACAGTACAGTAGACCCGCGGTCAAGCAGGAACTCGCAGCATCATAAATCATTATGATGCTGTGAGTTCAGTCTGGGAAATGCAGCCACCACATGGAGCGTGTTTTCTGGACCGAAAACGCTAAGATCTATTTTATTTCTAGAAGGCTTTCTGTATTGTACGTTGTTGGATTAGGGTACGACACCGACACCTCTGATAATGGTGTGATATCAGAGGAAATAAAATGATAAACGCTTCATTGCACATGTTCAGAAGGTTGTTACATCTCATTCTCCACAACAAAGTGTGGCAAACAGAGTTCTCAAAGCCTGTCATGTGTCCTGCCCAGCCAGAGTGAGTGTCCCTCTCATCAGAAGCTTGCATCCAACTGGAAAGGACATAAGTGTGGAGCATTGCGAGTAGAGACCCGTTAGGCAGCTGCTCTAAAGCAATCTACATCACTGAGAATGTAAGAGGAACTTACTGGCAGGGCAGACATTTTCATATTCTCTCTGACCCTTTCAGTTGGATGTGGCCTCCACTGAGTGCAGTGCTTTTAGTTTGGTATTGGCATATACAGCATATTAAAATCCAAAGATATAAAAAATTTTTTTTTCATGTTTTTACACTTTTAAAGAGACAGTTCAGAGTGTGACAAGGTTTCTGAGTGTAGGGAGTGACTGAGCCATATAAGTGGATGTCCACACATTTGGGGAGATCAGTGTGATCGCGGTATATGCTAGAAAAGTGCAGTTAGGTAACATTTTACTGACGCATAGCACCAGCACCTCTGATCCTGGAGATGTCCTCCAGATCTGTCTGTCACTGGAATTAGGTGTATTAAGTAAATAGGTTCACTTGAATGGAGCTTAGGCCACTGATACTAGTCGTGACGTCACTGGGCCTGCGGTAAACGGCGAGAAGACTGCGGCGCTACTGCCAGCGCTGCTGCCTTCTCAAACAGCTGATCGTCAGGGGTCCCGGGTGTCAGACCCCCGCCGATCAGATACTGATGATCTATCCAGAGGATAGATCATCAGTTTAAAAAAACAGCAAAACCCCTTTAAAGCGTTTTTGGGTGGTGTTATTACTTTAATAATGTTCTCAGGTGATTCTGTTGTTTTGGAAAAATTGTTATTTTTATCTAGTGTTCTGTTCAGGAATATATGTAATTTTTCTATATCATATTTCTGTGTGCAGCAAATACAGTTCGGTATAAAGAAATACCGATCTACCCAGCCAGCGACACAGGCAATACTGAATGTCCCAGAGACTAAGGTAACCACATTAGAAAATGGCCTTCGAGTTGCCTCTGAAGACTCTGGAATTTCTACCTGTACGGTGAGTTGAGTTTTCCTTCTTCCCACTCAGCAGAAATGTGAGCAAGAAAACTCTCCTGTAAACAAACCCTAGGGGGCACAAGGTTGTGGGTTTGTGTGAGGATGCGATCCACATCATTAGATCTGCTAAGCTAGTCAAGCCTTCCATTTCTACACATTGAAGTGTATTTTGTGAGGCCACATGTGAACACAGCCTAAAGTGGTTGGCCCATCCCGCACATTGGTGGCCTGTCACTAGAGTATGCTACCAATGTCAGGTCTGGGACCCACACCTGTCTCTAGAACGGGGTGAAGAATAGCACACTGCCCATATCACAGTGTGCTCTCCATTTACTTCTATGGGAGTTCCAAAAAGATACAAGTGAGCATGCTTGGCTATTTCCAGAGTAAGTGGCAGCGCACCACGTAAGTGCGGCCACCTCTCCGTTCACCTCTCTGGGAATTACGGATATAGACGAGCCGGCCTGCGTGGTAAGTCCTCGTTTACTTTGGGGGCTCTGTTGTGGACATAGGTGGATCCCACACCTATTTGACGTTGGTGGCATATCCTAGCGATATGCCACCAGTGTGTGAGATGATCCAACCCCTTGAAGAGAATGCAACATGTCATGCGTCTCATGTCCATCGCTATTAGATCCTACAATTGAGATTACATCGTAATCTGTCCATATATTCAGGTGCTTGCCATCTTGGTGTAAAACTAATCTGATCTCTAGGGACTCAAAAAAATAAATGATTCTGGATGTAAGCGGTTCCACTGGTCACAGCTTTGGATAATAAAGTCAAATAAATTCTGAGTTTAAAGGCCAGCTAAGAGATTTTCCAGGGAGGTAATATAAAAAAAAAAAAAACGGAAATGGTTGAAAAAAATAAATAAATCATTACTCACCCTAACCAATCCCACAGTGTGATGACGGCCCTCCTCAGCCAGTTATTGGCTGAGCAGGCATTCCAGGCTGGGACCAGGAAGTAGAGAGCATCGAAGACCAGAGGAGCATTGGGTATCAATGAGTAATGACTCGTTTTTATTATTAACCCATTAAGTCCCATATATATTATAATTACCTTCCTGGAAAACCACTTTAAGAGAATGAGAAGGGGTTGAAAGATATGGGTGAACTGTTTGTGGACATTAGAGAAGCTGTCTGGTCCTGGTGGTCTTCCCGATTTCAGCTATTTGATGGCAGAAAGTACTTAATCTGAAGAGGCGTTTGCAGGCTTGCAAGAGAGAAGGAAATTACTAATTTTTTATTTTTATGCATCATTTTAATTAGGTTGGTATGTGGATTGATGCTGGAAGCAGATATGAAAATCAGATGAATAATGGGACTGCCCATTTCCTGGAGCACATGGCATTTAAGGTGAGACTGAAGAAATAAAAATCTTGGGAAAATGTTACAAGCTTTTATTTTTTTCGAGGAAATAAAGCTGTAAAGATCGATATACTAAAGTACAGCATAGAAATGTGGTTAGTTGGCTCTGCTCTACTGAATGTTTCTATCAACTGCTAACAGAAGAGATTATTTTACTGACTATGTATTAGGGGATAATACACAGTCCAGTCACATTATTATGACCACCGTGTACAGAATGGACAGAAGCTAGACAGGCTGGGAGTGACTCAATAAGGTCCCGGTAAGATGTCGCAGGTATCTGGAGCCATGCTGACGGCAGTGCATCCCACCACTGCTGGAGGGTGCAGGGGGAGGCTCCACAGAGCAAACACAACGACCGAGGTGGTCCCGCAGATGCTCAAGGGTTGAAGTCTAGGAAATTGGGGAGCCAGGGTAGCAATTCTTGGTCATGCTTTTCCAAAAGTTCCTATCTGCCCCATGGAAGACAATCGGCATGTATGGGGGTATGTGATCTACAAGGATGGTTTCATACACAAATTGGTTGAGAGTACCTTCCACATGGATAAGTGGGCCCAGAGAATGCCAAGAAAACGTTCCCCAGTCCATAACGCTGCCACCACCAAGCTTGTGTTCTTCCAGCCATGGTTGCAGGGTGTTTGTTTTCTGATGTTTCTCGCCTGACATGCCAAAGGCATATGATTAAAGGGAGTCTGTCACCAGATTGTGACCTAATAGACCGCTTACATAGCGCTCTAGCATAGCAGTCTATGATTCTAATGGTACCTTTTGATTCTTGCTTGTGAAGTTCCCCCAAGGCAAAAACAGACTTATTCATATGTAAATTAAGGCTCGCAAGTGCCCAGGGAGGGGTTCACCTCGTTGGAGCCCAGGCTGTTCTGCCTCTTTTCGTCATATCCCCAGCCTCTTCCTCTGCCCGCCCCGCTCTTCCTTTGCGTCCTCCTTCTCTGCAGCGAGATCCCGCTCCTGTGCTATCCATTGCTTGTCCGGGGCATGCTCACTGCGATGCCCATTGTGGGTGTCTCTGGTCCGCCTTCTCGCCGTTGGCCGGCGCATGCGTAGTAGCTACTGCGATGCCGTGCCCACAATGGGCATCGCAGTGCGCATGCCCCGGCCAAGCAATGGATAGTGCAGGCGCGGGATCTCGCTGCAGAGAAGGAGGACGCAAAAGAAGAGCGGGCAGAGGAAGAGGCTGGGGCGGGGATATGACGAAAAGAGGCAGAACAGCCTGGGCTCCAACGAGGTGAACCCCTCCCTGGGCACCTGCGAGCCCTAATTTACATATAAAAAAATTTCAGTTTTTGCCTTGGGGGAACTTCACAAACAAACATCAAAGGTACCATTAGAATCATAGACTGCTATGCTAGAGCGCTATGTAAGCGGTCTATAAGATCACAATCTGGTGACACTCCCTTTAAGCGTAAAATGTGACTCATCGGAGAAGGCACCCCTTTGTTAATCAGTGGAGGTCCAATTCCGATACTGCTGCAAAAATTGAAGCCTTTTCTGCTGATGCAGAGGTGCAGTGACCATCCGTCCGCTTGGTGCTCCTTACGCAGTAGGGTTTGCTGAACTGTTGTCCTAGTCCACGTCTGGTAACTGCATCATTGTGGTGGTGAGCTGCTCCACTGCAGCGTGTTAATCTGCCCTCGCCGACGTTCACCTCTCACATCAATGGCACCTAGTGCTCCGCAGTTTTCCGCAGTCATTTATTCACAATGGTGCCATTTGTCCATTCACGATACACTTTCACCACAGCAGCACGTGAACAGTTCACAAACTGCGCAGTTTCAGAAATAACTGCCGCCCGAAAGCCAACAATCATCCATTCTGATAAATCGCTTCTTTTACCCATGGCCAGGGATATGTTTGCAGACTGCCTATCACACACCATATATACCCACCAAGCCATCTCACGTGTGACTTCCTTCATGAGCTACCGACATCAAAAGTAGGAAGTGGTCATAATAATGGGACTGGACTGTGCAGTTTAATAATTCCCTAAGAAACTTTGTAAAATGTGTTTTTTTTCTTTAAAAAGAAAGTGCCACTGTGACAGTTCTTGTTTTTCTAAGAAACAAACCGCATAGGTCAGACTCTCACAGTAGTGCAGCCCTAGAAGTTATTTAGGAGGACCTGTTGCCTCTCCTGACATGTCCTTTTTACCAATGTATACACTTTAGAATAGAACACCGTATGTGGCTGCGGTGCGACTAAAAAGGGTTCTTCAACCCAATCAATATTCTAAATAGATTCAGTGCACACGCAATTTTGAGTTTTGTAAGTTATTGCTTGTCAAGTGTTTACACACAATTCTTCATTATCCCAGCAGTAGGAATAAATCGTTGTTTCACAAATTATGTTGTTTCTAAGATGAGGCACAATAACAACATTTCGGTCGTAGTGACCTTTTTCAAGTCTTATGTGCGTTTCCTTATGTAGCTGGATATACTGTTTTACTAAATACCTTTATTCCACATGTAATAATAGCTCTGGAGCATCTTTTCTAGGGATAAGCGAATCGACTTCGGATGAAACATCCAAAGTCGATTTGCATAAAACTTCAGTCCAATGCTGTACGGAGCGAGCTCCATACAGTATTAAAATTTATTGGCTCAGATGAGCCAGGGGGGCAGAAAACGCCAGACGGGTGAGTATTCTCTCATTCCCCAAGGCCCCTATTCCTCAGGGCTACTTACCTCCACCTGAGGCCTTAGTTTCGGCAGGTGTCCCTTTCCCGGGGAAGGGGGAGACTTCTGCTTATTCCCAGACTTTCTCTAATGGCTCAGTGTGTTATTCGGTTGTTTCCGAAGAATAATGCCCTAGTAATCTGGTGATTAACCTGCATGTGCATTTGGAAGCTAAGCAGGATGTGTTGTTGATGAGAGTCCAACCTGGTGTGGTAATTGCTCTAGCCCCACCAGCTGCCAATAAGCTCTGCCCCTGCCTTCTGATTAACCCCTTCCTTGCCTCAGTGCTACTGTGCTGAGGAAAGCGCTTCTGGGCTCTCTGCTGAGTCTTGCAGTGCTGGTTATTAGTACAGATGGATGTGGGTACAGTCCCCTTGGGTCTGTTTTGGTTAGAATTGAGCTGTATGTATATAAAAAAAAAAAAAAAAAAAATTATATATATGCTATTTGGTCTGTCTGAGCCTAGTTCCCATGCCATTCTGTAGGCAGAATTTCTTTACCCTACTGCTGGATACATATACGTCCTATAGCGTAAGTACATGGTGGCATACCTACCTTCCTTCCATAGGCGGAGGAATTGCACATGCTCTGGATGCCGTGCAGCCTGTAGCATTACCCTCCTTCCATTAAAAGGTGGAGTAATTGCACGTACTCTGGATGCAGTACTGCCTGTAGCATACCCTCTAGGGTGTTTAATTTTGTAATGGAAAAACTAAAATCTTACATTTTGCAGACTTTGCTTATGTCCTGAGTCTCAGTAATCTAAAATATATAAATGCCAAATTTCAGGAAGATTGGATAATATTTAGGTTTCACACTTAAAAATTACTTAAAATATTATTAAAACTAGACACTAAGATTAATAGGTGTGTTTTAATTAACTTTTGACAGATGCAATCCCTTCTTTTGTTAGCTTAGTGATGCCTTTTCTGTGATGCTCGACTACCCTCAACAAGAATTGTTTTTGTTGTTCATCCCTGACAGATTAGTTCAACTTTTTATCAGAGCAATTCCTTTCTGCGGTATCATTGACCAGCTTAAGAGCGTTCACATGGCTTCTTAGAGAATCACTGCAGTATTCTGTCACGTCGTGGATCCCAAACAATTCAAAGAACGTCTATGTTTTATCAGTTACAAAATGGCTCAGGTCTTTTCCTTCAAAAACTAAGTTTTTACCCATCGTTTCAATTCCTTTCTGCGGTATCATTGACCAGCTTAAGAGCGTTCACATGGCTTCTTAGAGAATCACTGCAGTATTCTGTCACGTCGTGGATCCCAAACAATTCAAAGAACGTCTATGTTTTATCAGTTACAAAATGGCTCAGGTCTTTTCCTTCAAAAACTAAGTTTTTACCCATCGTTTCAATTCCTTTCTGCGGTATCATTGACCAGCTTAAGAGCGTTCACATGGCTTCTTAGAGAATCACTGCAGTATTCTGTCACGTCGTGGATCCCAAACAATTCAAAGAACGTCTATGTTTTATCAGTTACAAAATGGCTCAGGTCTTTTCCTTCAAAAACTAAGTTTTTACCCATCGTTTCAATTCCTTTTTCTTTGCAGGTTTTGGTTTCAAAATTTTTTGTCATATTTTTCTTAAAGGGAACCTGTCACCGGGATTTTTATCAGGGACAGGACTCATCTCAGGTTAATTTGCATATGTATCCAATTTTTATTTTTTATTTTTTTTGCAAGCAGCGTTTTGGTGTCCGTCTCCAGAGTGGAATGGAGGCTGAACAGAGGCAAACTGATGCGTTCTGAGCGGATCCTTAGCCATTCAGAATGCATTGGGGCTAAACTGATCCGTTTTGGGCCACTTGTGAGAGCCCTGAAACGGATCTCACAAGCGGACCCAGAAACGCCAGTGTGAAAGTAGACTACTTTGTACAAATACATGTTCGCCCACATCACTGGCTTGTTCTGGTGTGAAGACTTACGTCTGTGTAGTTGCAAATCGTATTTAAATTTACCGTAGGCTAAACTCAGTATATTACAATAGAAGAAAATAACCTCAACTGTAATTCTATGCTTTTTATTATAGGGAACCAAAAAACGTTCCCAACTGGACCTGGAGCTTGAAATAGAAAACATGGGTGCTCACCTGAATGCATATACATCAAGAGAACAGACTGTGTATTATGCGAAGGCTTTTTCCAAAGATCTGCCTAGAGGTACTTGATAAACTCATTCACATGTGAAGTGCTCACTTACTGACCACAACTTGCTGCATGTTCTTGCTTTGTGTATTTATTTATTTATTTATCATATATATATATTTTTTTTTTATTATTATAATTTTATTTTTTATACTCTTTGCTTGGATTTATGCATACCTGATTCTAAGTGCTTTAGAAAATGGAAATATTGGCTATATATTTCATAAAATGTATAATGTATGAAAAAAAGGCTAAAATGTTTAGAATAAGAAAAAATGATTGTAATGTATTTTTTTTAATATATTATATATATTATTTATACATTTTATATTTTATATGTAATACGTTTTAAGATGACAGTGTTCCATAAAGACAACCCCTTTCATGTGCTCTGCTAACGCATATTGACATAGAGGAAGCCACTGCAGATGGCAGCGTCCGCTCCGGAGGACTTGGCGCTTCCAGGTATTACATGGCCTCCCATTAATTTAAAAGGGTACTGTGTAATACAACGTTTCACTGCAGGGGAAATATGTCTCCAATAACAACAAATGATCACAGGTAACAGTAGCCTCGCCTGATCGGAGGTGGGATATATGTAGAAACAGTTTACGTCAAGTGGAGCTCTACTGTGGATGCGTGGTCATCAAGTGGCTTATTGAATTGGCTGTCAGGATGTAAATAGTGTTGCTGAATTATAGGCGGCTGGACTTCATTCATGTGTTATCGCTTTGGCTCACATTTGCAGCTGTGGAGATCCTTGCTGACATTATACAGAACAGCACCTTGGGTGCTGCTGAGATTGAACGTGAAAGAGGAGTCATCCTACGTGAGATGCAAGAAGTAGAGACTAATCTACAGGAAGTGGTCTTTGACTACCTACATGCAACTGCCTATCACAACACTGCTCTGGGAAGAACTATCCTGGGACCTACTGAAAACATCAAGTAGGTGGAAGTCATAACCCGGCCATAAGTGGCTAGATTTGTCCCTAATCTGATATATTTAAAAAAAAAAAAAAGGGAATTTTCCAGATGGAATAATGTTCAGGTAGCTGCAATTACTGTCAATATGCATTGCTGTACGTGTATTTTCACATATAATAGCCAATCAAATGCCACATATTCAGTAAAGACTGATTCTAGAACCACTTTTAACAAATTTCCATCAGAGGGAAATAGACATACTAATAGGCCTCATTGTATTTTCTGGTAGTATCAATTACAAGTAAGGGTGCCTCTATATCTCTGTTACTATAAATGTATAAATCCTATATGTGACTTGGTGATGTATACTTATTTCAGTTGTCTTATGATTCCAGATCTATAAACAGAAATGACTTGGTTGAATATATAACAACGCATTATAAAGGACCTAGGATTGTTTTGGCTGCTGCCGGTGGTAAGTCTTCTAGGGTAGCCTTCAGTGCCGTATCGCACATATGAAAAGAAACATTATGCGATATGTTAAATTAAGTTGAGTTATGCCTGTAAATATTCTTCTTTTCAGGTATCTCACATGATGAGCTGCATGACTTAGCCAAGTATCATTTTGGTAACCTGCCAGCAACCTATGAAGGAGAGACTCTACCACCGTGCACTTTCACAGGCAGTGAGGTAAGCATTTCTCTCTGCTTCATAATACATCACAATGCAGCCATTCTTCCTTTCAAAAAAAGTTTTGATACAAGGTGATTAAAGGGAGACAAGACCGAATGCTGGCCTTTAGTATTCATTAATGATCTGAAAACTTTACATCCTTTCTGAAATTTAATGGGGTTCTGCACTTTGTTTAACCACCTCAGCCCCCCTAGCTTAAACACCCTTAATGACCAGACCACTTTTTACA